>NC_090249.1:34205017-34246707 GCF_037325665.1 Littorina saxatilis
ATAAAGACAAACTGATGCTCAGATTGCACCAGATTGCTCTATTTTCCTTGATTTTCATAAAAAAAATTCTAAAAGAAGCTTGGAAACCACCCCACTGAAAAGAATGTGATCCGCCCCTGTATTATATAGGGGCCTATATCACGTTGGATATATGGCTGATAACATTCCACCTCCAGGATTTGCTGGGACTTCCCCTAACGCGGGTGAATCGCCACAGGGTGCAGTTTGACAGTCGTCAGTGTCAAATAGATTACAAAGGTGACGGATTAGATTACCGCATGCACAGCTCACAATAGACGCCAGCATTTTCTTTGAAAGTGTATTTGACTGAAAAGAACCGTGTCAACAACATTGATTTGGAGTGCATGAAGGTTGCACGTTTTTCACGAAGTTTGGTGCAAAAAAGTCTTCGCTTTTGGTAGCATAGTTAGAAGGCAAACAACAACAACAACAACAACACATCAACAACAGCAAAAGCAACAACAACAAATACAACAACCTTTTCACACTAAATCATGTTAATCTGACTTTGACACAACAACAACAACAACAACAACAACAACAACAACAACAACAACAACAACAACAACCTATTTAAACTAAAGCATGTCAATCTGACTGTGACACAACAACAACAACAACAACAACAACAACAACCTTTTCACACTAAAACATGTCAATCTGACTTAGACACACCACCAACAACCACAACAACAACAACAACAACAACAACAACAACCACCTTTTCACACTTAAGCATGTCAATTTGACTTTGACACACCACCAACAACACCAACAACAACAACAACAACAACAACAACAACAACAACAACAACAACAACAACAACAACAACAACAACAACAACAACAACAACAACCTTTTAACACGAAAGCATGATAATCCGACTTTGGCACACGTACGGGACTTTTTGCCCATGCCGCGGACAATATCTCTTTAACAATACTAGACTTCTAGCGTCATCGATTATTCTAGATTACATACAGCACTGCCCAGGATTTATCATTTGACATGAGCATCCTTCCACTATTATAATTATGCCAAAAATCTACAGCCTAGCTGCCTTTGCAGATTGGGATTTTTGTTCTTCTACATGTATTAATTTTGTAAGTGACTCCCATGTGAGTGACTCCCATGTGAGTGACTCTCATGTGAGTGACTCCCATGCAAAATCTATTCTTCAAAACAACTCCCACTGTGCATATTAAGCTGCCAGGCTGCAGATTTGTGTTTTTTTGTACAAGTACACGGATGCTCATAATTATCACATGGTAAATCTTGGGCAGATTTGAGGTCAGGTAACGTGGTCGCTCATCATGGGGAGAAATGTACTTTTAACATGAATCGTTGCATGAAGTGTTGGATTGTAGCATGCCTGACCCACGGTAGACGACAGCAATTTCTTTGAATTGGAAAACTGTTTCTCAGAATAGCGGAAGATATAAACGGGTAGAAACTAGAAACAATTTTTTTTTTTTTTGGGGGGGGGGGGAGGGGGGGGGCAAAAGCCGAGTGCCTTTTTAATTTACTAATCCTTCCTGACAAAATGTTGGGGAAATACTAAGAAATAAGACGAACAAAAGAACACCTGACCCCCCCCCCCCCCTACACAGTCACACACACACACACACACACACACACAAACACACACAAACACACTCACGCACACACAGACCCCCCCACACACACACACTGGCACACACACACACTACACACACACTCCCACTCTTTCCATAAAACTCAGCTGGGAAAATAATTATGATTTGCCCTCGTGGCTCCTTCACGGTCAAGAGAACGTTTGACTGTCAAAGTCACAACGTTGTCTATGCGATCGTCTGCCTCTCTTGTCGCCAGATTTATATCGGAGAAACCGCGCGCACCCTCGAGGTGCGTTTCTCCGAGCATCTGGCCGACATCCGTCATTCCCGTAATAGGCCAGTATCCCTTCATTTCACCGCCGTTAATCACTCACTTGATCATGTCAGAGTCATGGCTCTGTGGCAAGTACGTGGCGACTCCTTCGAGCGCAAACTCAGGGAGTCCCACATCATATCATCCCTCGGCACTACCTGCCCCGATGGAATTAACATCCGCCGTTAATTCATTCACCTAAACTTTCCCCCCGCTGTTCCACCTTGTGTGTATGTGTGTGTGTGTGCAGGGCCGGACCCAGGGGGGGGGGGGGGGGGTTCCAGGGGTTCCGGAACCCCACCCCTGGAAAAAGCATGTACCTTGCTTTGAGTGGTTTTTTTTTTTTACTAGTTTTAGCACCAAAACAATGCTGCTCTTAACCCTCAAAACAAGGCCCAGAATGCACCAGATTGCACAGATTTTAACCGTTTTTCAAAAATGTTCCGGGGGACCATGCCCCCGGACCCCCCTAGTTCGCGCGCCTGCTTTGCAGGCGCGCGCTTGTGGCTTCGCCACTTCGCTGATTTGCCCCCCCAAAAAAGGAGGAACCCCCCCCCCTTACAACTCATTTGGTCCGGCCCTGGTGTGTGTGTGTGCGCGCGCGTGTGTGTGTGCGCGCGCGTGTGTGTGTGCGTGTGTGTGTGTGTCCGCACGGGTACGTGAGTTTTCTCTTTCGTTCCCATTCATTTCCCCCCCCCCCACACACACACACATTTTGTTTGGTCTACAGACCTCAAAACTGCCGCTTTTCAACTCTTTTTTCTTGCCTGCGTTATTGTTGGCTTCCCCTCGAGTAGCTTCCCTTGCTTCTCTGTCACGTTTCAATATATCACTTAAGGTGATTATGAAACGGTTAGTTACTACTAACTAACTAACTAACCACACCACGATCCACTCTCGCAGTCATACAATTAAATAGAGACAACAAAAGTATAAGTTTCAGACGCCTGTTTATGTAAAAACTCGCCACCTCCCTCGAGACTTCACTCAAAATATGTTCTTTTACGTTCCACAAAACGTAAAAACCAATGGTCACTGACAAAATGCCAGTTAGAATATAGAAAATTATAGTAACACGCTGATCCCGTGTAAAGATAAGAAAATACGACTGTTCTGCTCCAAAAGTGCTAGTTCATGCAGGTGTCACACACCCCACGTCGTCACTACTCGAGTATAATCACAGATAGCAAAAATAACAACGGTGGTCAACGGGGTGCAAAGACATGGTGCACTTAGCTTTCTTTGGCCACTGGGTGGACGGCCTGTAATTAGTCTTTTTAGCCTCCACAACTGCTCCGTCGAATGAAGTGCTGGTTAGCGTGGTGACGAAGCAGGGAACTGTGGAGGCATCAGGCGCCGCACCCAGTCGCTGGTTAGCCGGTTCGCTGGTTAGCTGGTTAGCCGGTTCGCTGGTTAGCCGGTTTGCTGGTTAGCGTGGTCCCCCAAAAGGCAGCCGAACAGAAGTTAGGAAAAGGCTGCAAACAGAAAGCATCGGTGCACTAAACATGTCAGCTACCCCTCACCCTCCACCTTTAAACATGTCATCTTTACATATCTCATCGAGCACGTGGGCCTGCACAAACGGACTTCCCACAACAACAAAACAGCCATTTTTCGTCCTTCTCTCCCTACCTGCAAAAATCATATACAGGTTAGTATTTTAGCGTCACAGAGAGCAAATTATGCGCTAACCTGGAAAGAACAACAGAGAGTATTTCATTCCACAAACACAGACTCGTCAACAGCGTTAAATAATGATTTATTACCTCAAACAGCCTATGAATGTAGCACTCTCATGGAAGCAAAACCCGCTTCCTCCCTGGAATGGCCTCTGTTCGTCAACAGTGACAACAACATCCAGAAACCCCTTGTCGAATACTTATGCGAAGACCATCGCACGACGAAGGAAAGATTTGACGACTCGTCCTCAGCAAAACATGTGGCAGTGAGAAGGTGATAACTCGCTGAAGTTCCCCTAGAGTGCCGAATATTCTATTCGGTGAAATCCATCATACTCTAGAAACCGTCGTATTCGATCCTTCTTCTTCTGCCGCTGAGTGTCAAGTGCCAAGTTACGGTGTCTCAGACAGACAACCTTGATAATAACACGTGACTGACCTTGTCACATATCAAGTTCAGCTATCCACAATTCTGCCTCGCAAAGCAGAATTACTCCCGAAAAATCCGTGCGCCACAAAATCCGTGCTCTGCGCTGTCAGCAAAACTCTGCCGTGTAGCCCCGACTCACGCACAGGCGCTTTCAGTCGCAATTGACCAAGAGAAGGCACCCCACTGAGTGACACTTTCTTGGTCTATGTCACTAGATCGTGACATTCTCTGTCTTTGTCATTTGTTGGTTTGTGCAGTGCAGTTGTTTTGTCAGTTATTCTCCTCTTCATTTGTTCTATCGTCTTTCTTCTTCTTTTTTGTGTGTGTGTATTTTAGTGTTTTTGTGCCCGAAGAAGACCCTTAGGTCGAAACGTCGCTGTTATTCGTTCCGTGTTCGTCATTTTAACGTGAGTACATTGCTTTTTGGTCTCTTTATGATTTGTAAACAATGTTATCGTGGCTTCTCCTCATATCTAAATGTGCAAGCGGTGTAGGTTAATGATGACCTCATAAACACTTCATTAATTGAAAAGTCAGAAAGCTACGTTTACAGCATGGACCCGCTCCAACTTTCATTACGACATTGCTTATTGTCAATGACGGGCGCAGTGATGGTAACACGTCGGCCTCCTAATCAGGAGGTCGTGAGTTCGAATCCCGGTCGCTGCCGCCTGGTGGGTTAAGAGTGGAGATTGTTCCGATCTCCCAGGTCAACTTATGTGCAGACCTGCTAGGGACTTAACCCCCTTCGTGTGTACACGCAAGCACAAGACAAAGTGCGCACGGAAAAGATCCTGTAATCCATGTCAGAGTTCGGTGGGTTATAGAAACACGAAAATACCCAGCATGCCTCCCCCGAAATCGGCGTGTGCTGCCTGTATGGCGGGGTAAAAACGGCCATACACGTAAACATCCACTCGTGCTAAAAACATGAGTGAACGTTGGAGTCTAAGCCCATGAACGAAGAGGAAGAAGAAGAAGCTTATTGTTAATATCAAATTGAATTTGTGTTCCAGGTTGGTTCGCAGTCCTCGGTCCACCGGAAGGTGTCAAACCGGAAAAGGTCGTTCCTCACTTTCGTCAGGTGGCGCAGCTAGCACTGTCCAAATGTGAGCGCTTTCTGATTGGTGGGAGCGAGCCAGTGGCGGCTGTTACTTTACCCTCCTCTGGCAACAGTGACAACAGCAGGGCGCAGCCGAGACTGGTGTACCCTGGGGATGTTCTGAGGATGGGGAAACTCTACGTTGGTGAATCCACAATCAAAGTAAGATGAGAATTAAAACCCAGTTACTTTATTTTTGTTACCCGTAGAATAATCATGTCTATAGGATCCGGCTTTTGTTTGTTTGTTCTGCTTTGACATATAACGTGCGCCACACACAAGACAGAAGTCGCAGCACAGGCTTCATGTCTCACCCAGTCACACTATTCTGACACCGGACCAACCAGTCCTAGCACTAACCCCATAATGCCAGACGCCAGGCGGAGCAGCCACTAGATTGCCAATTTTAAAGTCTTAGGTATGACCCTGCCGGGGTTCGAACCCACGACCTCCCGATCACGAGGCGGACGCCTTACCACTAGGCCAACCGTGCCGGTATAGAATCCGGCTGATTTTCTTATGAACAGATTATGATAAACAGAGTTGTGGAATCGCCTCATCCTTGTTGTATGTCATTAGTAATGCATGACCAACAGACATCCTGAACTCAGGTCAAAATGAGTTCGGAGCTTTTTGTAATGTATTATTGATATAAGCAGATTCGCGATCGTCAATAATGATTTTTCATGGTGTTTTGTAATTTTTAAATTGCAAAGGAGTTGATATGTAAGACAGTTTCAAGCGAGCTATTTTTCGCGGCTGTATTTACTGTGCAAACAACTCTAAATATGGCAAAAGTGTTACGTGATAATCAACCGTTTGGTTTCGGCGTTCACTGGAGCAGACGATTTTTTCTGTAACCAGTTGACAGTGATGAAACCATATATTACGGTCTCTTTCCGGCAGCAGTCCCAAAATTTCGACTTGTTTTGACCCTAGAACGATGTCTTTATCATAACTGTGAAGAACAGAACGGAGATCACTGTCGAAGTCGGCCAATCTGCAATCATTTTCGTCTCGCGAACACTAATCTCAAATTTAGATCAGTGCTCGCGAAAACCATATGGGAGATAACTCTGTATTTTTGTTTTGATAGATTCGCGTAGGACTGTAGCGTCCGGTCAGAGAGAGAATGAGCCGAACTCATTTTGACCTGAGTTCAGGATGGACCAACAGTCTGACTCCAACAGTTACATAGGTCCAATTTCTTTATGGTTTTGATTGTTGTTGTTGTTGTTGTTGTTGTTGCTGTTGTTGTTGTTGTTGTTGTTGTTGTTGTTGTTGTTGTTGGTGTTATTGTTGTTGGTGTTGGTGTTGTTGTTGGCATCTTTTTTTATCTTTTTATTTTACTGGATTTGAATATTCAGTGGGTTTTTTTCCATTATGCTTGTTTACAAGCTCGATTGGTTTCATTTCTCTGAATAAATATATGCAGACCGCAAAGAGCAACACCCTGAGCTTAAAACTGATTTATTGTCCGCTTTTCTAGCAGCACCGTATCCCATTTGTTTTAACTGTACCTCCATGTTGTTGTACCCTCCAGGTGAAGAAGAAGTTCGGCGGGAAGAAGATGGTGAAGAAGGAGGAGAAGTTCCTCATGTGCACGGACGACAAGGACCGCGAGGTCTACCTGCCCGTGGAGAGCAGAGGCACCTTCTACATGCTGACCACAGACGGAAACGGCACCCCCAAGCTCCCCATCATGCAGATGCCGGACATCTGTACACGCTTCCGCTTCCCCTGCGTGGTCAAGCTTCTCTTCGGCCGGGTACCGACCACCCCATGTTCTTTCACGGGTACCATGGTTCTCCTGGACTCGCAGGTGGAGAGTTCTGTGATCGGGTGCACTATGGTCAACCTTCGCAACATCCTCCTGGACATCCCCATAGACTCGGACCTCAAGTTCCTCATTGCCAAGGGAACGTTGGAGCTGCTGTCGTCCAAGAGTTACAAAAGCGCCAAAGCCTTGTGCCACGACAAAGCCGCCACCTACATGCGGAACATGAAAGTGGCCTTTTACATCCAAGGCGAGGATGAACCGTGGAATCAAGCTGCCCAGAGTTCGACAGAAGCGGTAGTGGCGGAGGAAGTGGGGGGTGCAGGGACGGCAGCAGGAGGAGGTACGACAGGGTCCTCTCCTGTTACCAAACGTTCCGACAGCGTTCACAGCGTCTCGCGTGCCAGGTCCATGTCCTGCTCTCAGCCAAGCATCGTGGAAGACCAGGAGCTCTACTGTCCTCCGGAGGCAGCCCCCAGCTCCCCGGCTCTGCCGACCTTCAACCAGACGGGCAAAAAGTCGAGAAAATCCCTGACAAACCCAGACGTTGGCTCAGGAGGAGATCTCTTGTCCCCGTCCATCAGTACCAACTCTCCCACCGTTTTGCGAAAAGACCAGACTTACATCTTGCCAGAGCAGCAGCTGGAGACGCTTCCCCCCAAGCCCGCGAAATCAGCCTCTTCGCTGAACATGGAGAACAGACCTCTGCCCCCTGTAGTTCCCTCGCCACTGCCCTCCAACTCTCTGCCTGATGGCCACTACATGACGATGGAGGAGACTGACCAAGCGCCAAGGAAAGCTCCAATGCTTCCACCTAAGCCCGGCAAGTCCCGACCCCTTGACGGTTGTGTGTACACGCAGCTTTGGAATGGCGAAACAAACGCTTCTAGGGGTTCTGCGGGCGAGAGAGACTCAAACGCTGCTGCTCTTTCTCCGAACAGCCCTTTATCTCCTTCTGCGCTTCGCCCTAACAATCTGAGCATCCCGAACGTTTCGAAGATAATTTCCAGTCTCACTGTCACTGGCAGCTACCTGACTCTTCCGATGTTCAAGACCGGTGACTCACCCAGCACACCCAAGACGCCTGGAAGGTGTGGTTCTCCAGCTTCTAAATCACCACGCAACCATGACTCCGGCTACCTGACTCCAACCTTCCCTTCAGAGAGCGAGTACCGAGTACCATCATCTCTGCCAAAGTTACCGAGCCCTCCGAAGACATGCTCATTTGGCGATCAGCAGGAATATGAAACCATGGAGTCAGTCTCCAAAGCCGTAAACGGTGCGACTGGTCAGAAAGCGTTGATCCAAGTGCGACTGCCTCCTCCGCCTCCTCCGCCTAAACCTACAAACAACCACGCCTACTCTAATGTATCGGATGTGGGCTTCACCAAGTCTAAGCCTCTACCACCCCTTCCGCCCCTCCCGCCCCCAGCGCTAGAAGCCGAGCTCCCAGGCATCGTTTTTGCAAATGAGGGATTGAGTGACACCTCAAGCTTGCGGTCGTCAGAGTGGAACAGTTTTCGAAGTGGCTCTGGGCTATCTTGTGTTCCTGACAGGACAGACAGCTTGGAAAGGGCTGGCTTCACGCAGATGTCTCCTGGTGGTGGGTATACGCAGATGTCTGCTGATGGCACGCACAGTAATATGTCAGCCGATGGGGGAAGCAAAAAGATGTCTGCTGCTGATGGCGAATATCAAAATATGTCTGACGAGGTTAGCTGTAAAAACGTGTCTGCTATGAACGCGAAGAAAAAGAAAGGAGCAGACGCAGACTACATGGGCATGCAAAGAGACAGTAGCTTCACGTATTACGAGGGATACGACCCACAAAACCCCGTGACAGAAGAAACCACAACAACAGGAAGAGCAGATTCAACAGAGAAACAAGACTCGGAAGCATCTTACGAGAATTCTATGGAAAAGACTTCGTCTGCGGGCGACTCTGATGAAATCCTGTATGAGAACGTACAAAACTTGCGGCTGTGCAAGTCAAGATCGGACAGTAACGTTTCTGACCCTTCCGACGGCAACAACAACAACCAAATCCACGGTCATTTCTTGGACAAGGTGGTCAACTCTGCCGCCAGCTTCGGTTATATGTCACCTCCTCCAGCGCGCGCCTTGACGCCCAAAAGACGACCCTTCACTAAAACCCCAGCCGTGGATGTGGACGGTCCTCCTGATGTGAAGCCTTCTCATGCTGGTTCCATCGAAACGGATGCTGGGAGACCTCCGCCAACGCCACCCAAACCTTGTGGGGGCAGGAAAAACATCAGCAGCTTCAGCTACCTTCAAGCTTCCAGTGAAAACGGTAGTAGCACCAATCTTTCCACCAAAGGAAGCGACAAATGCGCCCCAAATAAACCGACTCTCTTTCCTCGCAACCGAAGTTCTGAAGGAGATCTCTCCCAGGAACAGGTGCGCCCGGCTTCCCAAGACTACGATGCTTCTTCCAGTGCCAGCTTCGAGGACGATCTCCCTTTGGGCGCCACCTTTGCCAACTTTAGGTCGCGGTTGTCCGACTCTGGGTGTGCGTTTTCAAGCGTTGTGGGACAGAGAGCGGAGGAGGGAGATAGTGCAGTGTCTATACTATCCGTAGCAGACCTCGGGGAAGCCCTGAAGACTGCAGGGCTGATGAAAGATACTGTGGACACGCTTCGGAGAGAGAAGGTGGACGGCAGACTGCTCGTGTCCATGGATGAGGAGGAACTGAAAGAAGCTCTACCCAACATCAAGAAACTCGAGATAAAAAAAATCCGAATGTTCGTCAACGGTTGGAGACTAATGGAATGAGTTCATCAAGACTGCTTGTTTGTCAAGAAACGCTGGAGAATCATGCAATGAGTTCTGAAGACTCTTGGTCTTCAAGAAAGTCGGCATGCCTGACAACAGTTGAATACTCTTAGACAGAGCTCGCGAGAATCTATGTTCAACCAAGTCCGATTGTTTACAGATGAAGGTCGAAGACTCATGAAATGAGTATAAAAGACTCTGCACGTTAGAGCAAGTTCATGCGTGTCTAAGAAGGATGGGGACTCTTTTGGAAATAGTCCAATATCGTGTAAATGTTTAAGAAAATCCAAAAGCTCTGCAGTGATTAGAGACCCACGAAATGAGTTCAACAGACACAGAATTTGAAAGCAAGTCCAGGAAGCTTGTAGACCCATGTACTTTCTTACCGTGGCGGTCACACTCCGGCTGCGCCATTTCGAGCGAAGCAAAGCAGAGAGTGGCGACGTGACCGAGAGAGTTGTCTACGTTGTCTGTAGCAGGTCTGGGAGAGGCTGTGAGGACTGTTAGACTGATGAAAGATACAGTGGAAACTTTTTGCAGGTTCCTGGTTTCCATGGACGAGGAAGAGCTGAAAGAGGCCCTGCCTAACATCAAGAAACTGGAGATTAAGACAATCCGAACATTTATCAGCGGTTGTTGATCGATGGTGTGAGTTCCAGAGATTCTCGGTGTTACAGAAATGAGTTCACCGGAACCCGTATGTAAGGGAAAATGTAATTTTTCTCGACAAAAGCCGGTGAATCATGGATGAGTACAAGATACTATACACGTGAAGAAGAAGGAAAAAACTGTGTATGTTTGTCGAAGAAGGTGTGATAGTTATGGAATGAGTACAGAAGACTCGATCTCGGGATGTTGAAGAAAGCTTGTATGTTTGTCACTGAAGCTCAAGACCTGGGGGAAATCAGACCTGATGGTAGTTTGTAGACAATTGCGTGGAATGAGAGTTATTCAACAACAACAAAAAGGTGGACGAGGCTTGTGATGAGACAGAAGACTTATTTGTGATGAGACAAAGACCGTTACGTCTGTGAACTGAAGGACATTCATGAAAGAAACAAACAAGTGAAAGCTGCTGTTTGTGATACTGATGTCAATGAAAAGCGAGATTGTGTTATGAATTATAGCAGATATATTATTTGTGAACAGGTGACACATGTGTTCTAAACATTTCCGAGATTTGCAGTGACTTATTTCAAGGAGAGGTGTAGGTCTTTGGAGTTCAGTTGGACAGTTGATAGAGTTGAGCATCAAGACAATAAATGCACAGTATTTTACTACAAAAAATGTACAGTATTGTTGACCGTAACATAAAAGCTGAAAATAAAAGTGTTGGCAAACTGTACTTGACGATCAGCATGATAACGCTGCTTTTTGCGTTCCTTTTACGTATATATATCCCAAGTGCTCCTATTGAAGATACCTTATCCTTGTGCACGTGATCATCATTATCAGCCATTACAGATTTATCCAGGCTTGAATATGGGTCAGAGGTTCCTTTCACTTGGAAAGATACCAAACATCGACAGTCTGGCTGCTACCTGTCTGGCTGCTACCTGTCTGGCTGCTACCTGAATTAATATTGCACGTTGACACTGGTGCCAGTTACGAACTTACTTTATAAAACAGTTCCCACTCTGGGAAGACAGCAGCAATGGATGCCGTTATACTGCCCTTGCGACCACCTCTCGAAAGCGACCACCTACCCAAAAGGACCACTCCGAAGGTTCCCCAGCGAACATTTCTTCTGTGTATAGTTCCCCTTTTCATAGCTACCAACTGTCTGCAACGGCCACTTTTAGTCAGACCCTTATTTGGTCGTGATGGACAGGTTTGACTGTGATAGCATACGTTGTACAAAAGATAACAGAGCTGCACTGATGGAGTTCATCTGCCCAGACACTTGTGAATACGCAAAAGAAGACAGCAGCTTGAACATGCCACAATCATAGTTCATGAAACATCGTTATATAAAATGGTCTCTGAAGATGTAGACTATTCATGCCATGATGTTCCGATTCAGATGAATTTCAGGAAGGGACACTACCGAGTGTGGCAGAACTATGTCAAATGCCGGTGTAACACGAGAAAAATACTCCCACGAGATTTTTTACTCCGGAGTAAAAATTTCGTACGAAAATGTTACTCCCTTTACGAAAAAAGCACTCCCCCATTACACAAGGAAATTACTCCCCACGACAGGTGAGTTCCAAGTAAACATTTCGTACACAAATGTTACTCCCCTGAAGAATAAAAAACGAATAAATTACTTCACCCTAACACGAGCAATTTAACTTCCCATGCCAGGTGTACGAAATGTATACTCCCTTGTTGACGGGCCGTTCCCTGTTAGTCTTGGTGGTGGAAGGGGTGGAGGGAGGGTAGCGCGACATTCGTTTGCGCGAGATCACATATTGGTATTATCCCTTCGCCCGCATCCCATTTTCGCCTACGAGATTTTTACTGGAATTAAAAAAAATGGGGAGTAAACATTTCGTGGAGGGAGTAATTTGTTCGTGCCTTGGGGAGTTCTTTTCTCGTACGAAAAATTTACTCGGAGTAAGAATTTCGCTCCGGCAGTGGTTTGATTAGACTGGTGCCGTCGCTTTCGACCAAGTCAGTCATCCAATCTCTGAGCGTCCATGTATAGGTGGCAGCAACACTATTCTACGAGTGTTTCAAAAGAGAAAAAACAACAACAAATGTTGAGCACTATCAGTGATTCACGCACCAGTTTGTTCTAACGCTTTTTCTTCATTCAATCAGAAATCACTGATATTTCTATACAGTTCTTGTATGGAAGAGATCAGCTTCTGTATAAGGAATTCGGTGTGTGTGTGTGTGTGTGTGTGTGTGTGTGTGTGTGTGTGTGTGTGTGTGTGTGTGTGTGTGTGTGTGTGTGTGTGTGTGTGTTGATCATAATTGAGTTTTGAGAATGAATTACGAGGTCAGATGAGGGTACCTTCCATCATGTTATTTTCTTATGATTTGTTTCTGCAAAGAGTACTTCGTGGCTCTTTAACCTTGGAGCAAGAGGACAGAAAATACAACCCAGTGTGATATCGTTTACAATTATCAACGTAAATCAGTTATGACATGTTTAACGTTAATCTGTGTCTGTTCGCGCGAAACTTGATTTGATTTGTAAAGCATATTTTTACTTCTACAACTACTACCACTACTACTTCTACTACCGTGCCTGCATACGTGTGTCGCGCGTATTTGTCTCTGTGCCGTATGTTTGCCTATCTATGTGACTGTTTCTGTGTGTTGCATGTTTTATCCATTGAAGTTTTCTTGAAACCATTTCGGTGAAAATTGTAATATCATTTGTAAGTGATATCATTTGCACAAGACCAACAAGTACACCCACTGCTCACTCTCCTACATGTACATGTATTATATTTTGTAAGAAAAAAAAGGGATTAGTTCTTTGAGAGAGCGCGTTCGTGTGTGTGTGTGTGTGTGTGTGCGTGTGTGTGTGTGTGTGTGTGTGCGTGTGTGTGTGTGTGTGTGCGTGTGTGTGTGCGAGTGTGTGGGTGTGTGTGTGTGTGTGTAGTCGATTGAATGTGTGTGTGTGTGTGTGTGTGTGTGTGTGTGTGTGTGTGTGTGTGTGTGTGTGTGTGTGATTGAAAGGGTGTGTGCGTGTGTGATTGAATGTGTTTTCTTGTACGTTTTATAAATAAAACATATAAAAGCGTCTTGTTCTTCAATCGCGGTATTCTTGTTTCCATGTAAGCAGAGTGCATATTGCATGTATTTGTCAGAAGTGGTGTGTGTTCTTGTTGACAACCAGTGTTTGTATATCATTCTGTGTCAGAACGTACTGGTGTGTATATTTGTAATATCTGCGATCGTTCGTTTGTGTGCATGTGAATATATGTTTGTGAATGACTTGGTGTACCGTAACGTTTGTGGTCGAATAATTATGTCTGTGTCAGTGCGAGCGTGCGTGCCTGTGGGGGGGGGGGGGGGGGGGGACCTCACTGAGTGCGTTCGCGCGTGTGTATGTGTGTGTGTGTAGCGATTTTTCATGACAAAAGTGGTCCGAATGTTACGAA
Source organism: Littorina saxatilis (assembly GCF_037325665.1). NCBI lineage: Eukaryota > Metazoa > Mollusca > Gastropoda > Littorinimorpha > Littorinidae > Littorina > Littorina saxatilis. The sequence continues at coordinate 34,218,790 of NC_090249.1, forward strand.
AACATTCTGCACTACAATGACGCCGAAAGCAAACTCGTACACATCCAATGTATTTTCCAGTATAAGGGGAGCTAGATCATTCCCACACAAAATATCGGATGAGTAGCGGGTTACTTCCCTTTGTTTTGCATACACTGACCTCTAAGTTGAGCTCACAGAACGCAAAACATACATGCATGTGATTATAGAGCCTTAATCTAAAACACCAAGGCACAAGTAGAGTCCAAAGAGTGCTTGCATTCTGATAGATACAAACAAAAAAACATATACACTTTAAGGTGGTCGTCTACATTTTTGCTTTTTTTCAATAATCTTATGGTTAGATTTCGATACAAAATTATGTCAAATGATGAATGAACCATGGGGAAAAAAGTTATAGAAAAAAAAATATATGTAAACAAATATTTTATTTTTGGGTAGCGTGACTCACGCTTCCAATATTTTGTTTTCTGTTTGCTGAGAACATGTGCTTTGCCTAAAAATACTGACCAATCAAATTCATGTCACTATGCTTATAGCCACGCCCAAACAAGTGCAGCAACAGTTTGACACTGGAGAGTAGTCCACGCTTTTTTTTAAACGCACGAAATGCACGGGATTTGAGAGGAGTTTTGCGCTTGGCATTTTCCAAATAAGGATATCCTACTATGAGTACTACGCTGGAATACTACAATGAATTTTCAAACGGCTACACTGGCTTCGTCTCTCCTGATTGAAAGGGGGTGTATTGTTGATATTTGTAGATAATAGACTCAGCATTTTAATGGTCAAATGGCGATTTCGGTATAAAAATGTAGACAAGGACCTTTAATGTGAAATTGACTTGGATCGTAGACTGCAAAAACCTCCTCCTCAGACTTTTGATTCCATTGAAAATCTGATCAACATCAACACACACACAGTCAGACACATACACTTACACAGACACACACACACACACACACACACACACACACACACACACACACACACACACACACACACACACACACACCAGGGCAGGACCAAATGAGTTGTAAGGGGGGGCAAATCAGCGAAGTGGCGAAGCCACAAGCGCGCGCCTGCAAAGCAGGCGCGCGAACTAGGGGGGGTCCGGGGGCATGCTCCCCCGGAAATTTTTTGAAAAACGGTTAAAATCTGTGCAATCTGGTGCATTCTGGGCCTTGTTTTGAGGGTTAAGGCCTGTCACGTCAGTGTCAGTTGGGGGGGGGGGGGGGGGGGGGGGGGGGGGGGGGTACCTTTTTCTCATCGGATTTCACATTGAATAAAATATGTTAGAGACACACACAAAATTTATTTAAAAAAAGAAGAAAAAAAACCACTCAAAGCAAGGTACATGCTTTTTCCAGGGGTGGGGTTCCGGAACCCCTGGAACCCCCCCCCCCTGGGTCCGGCCCTGCACACACACATACACAAACACACACAGCATGTTACCAGCACAATGTTCATGAAAAACCACCAAGATGATTACTGTCTCCGCGAACAAAAGCAGGAAGTGTTTTCTGAGAGAAAAATAGAAAACTATGGCAAGGATATCATGTCACTATTACGTTTACTGATAGAAAAAAGCGATAAGGTTTTGTCTGGTAACCCGGATTTTATTGGCGCTTAGCAATAATCTGCCGTGTATTGGCAGAAGGCAGTAAGTCCAAATTTGGTAAAAATGAGATTTTCATATCATAATGCAGAGGGGAAAAAGGCGCATCTTGTGTCAAAATGTCTAAGATGTGCGATCAATATTTATGGACTTTTTGAAGAAGTAAGTCCACTAAAAAAAATTTATCGAAGGATAAAAATTGGCAAATGGAAGCAAGTCCAGGGACTTTTGGTTTTCAGGTTTGCACTGGACTTACTTCCTTGCAAGCCTCAAAACGAGTTTGCATGGTTTAGCGCTCTATGTCCATTAGCCAATCGTGTTCACTTGCGTTCCGATCTGAAATGACTCTCTCTCAATAGGTGTATGGGAATTTACAACGACAACACTGATTTTCTGACTGATTTGGGTATTCCAATGTGCACTTGCATTACGGAGCTAGCAAGTAAAATGCCATAGTTCAAATGCCCATTTATTATAGTTTTGTTGTTGTACGCTACTTCTACCGTGACTTCTTGACTATTCACTTCTGCTATTTTCATCATGATATTTATGGATGCATTTAGCATGTTTCTAATACAAAGAGATAGTTGTTTTGATCTAGAATGAGGGACTTGTTATTCTGGTATGATATGCTTCCCTGTGTTAGAACGCACTCTGATTATGTAATAATATGTTAGGAGTTGGCCTACAATTACGATGCTTGACTCCTAATAAGACTTCGCGGTTTCGCAACTATTTTTCGCGAGTTCATTCGCTTTAAAAAAATAAAATTAAAAAAATAAAATAAAAAGCAGTACTTTATACTTCTCTTTTTAGTTTGCCTGAAGTCAGGCACGAGCAAACAATATACTCTAAACCAACCATACTCAGCACAACGCCCGGATAAAAAGCCTTTGCACACGTAATAAGTCTCAGATCTTTTATTTGGCTTGATCAGTCTCGCTTGGGATTGGCCGCTGCGGGTGATATGAAATGGATATTGTCCACCTGCCGTAGTGGTCTTTTAGCCAAAACAAAATTAATGTAAGCTAGTCAGTCCCCCCTACCCCAACCCCCCAGATATTGTTCGGTGACAAGGCCAATGAAATGAGGGTAGTTATGTTGTAAAAAATGAAATGTCAGCATCAAAATGCAAAGTCACTAAAATCACTTGACACTTGGTTGCTTAGCCTTATCATTACGGACACAGTAACATCTACTTTAACACAGACAGACAGACAGACAGACACATAGACATACAGACAGACGCATAGACAGACATACAGACATACATACATACAGACAGACAGACAGACAGACACAAACAAACACACACACACACACACACACACGCATGCACGCACGCACACACACACGCACGCACACACCCACACACACACACAAACGCACGCACGCACGCACACGCACACACACACACACACACACACACACACACACACACACACACACACACAGAAATGAACTAAAGCGCATTATCAGGTACACGCGAGTATAGTATCCTTTTAAACTCGCCAGGCATGTAATAAGCCATGCATAGAGCCAGCCAGCCCAGGTGAGGAGAAGTCGTGTGTCCGAAGAAACTCTACCTTGTGGCATGGACAGACCTGCACAGTGACCGCTGGCCGAAGGAATGCTGGCCCGTTGTGAGTGTGTTTGGTGGACAATTCTTGGATGATAATATTTTCTGACTGAGGTAAATTTGTGTTAATGTTTGTTTGTTTGTTTGTTTGTTTGTTTGTTGTTGTTTTTTCTGTTGTTTTTTTCCGTTTGTTGCTTTCTTCGTTTGTTTGTTTCTTTGTTTAGTTGCTTTGTTTGTTTAATTTTACATTCATTTATTTATTTTATTTTGAAAAAGTGATTGATTAGAAACACCCTCATCAACAAAATCAAGTTATAAAGTATTTGTCTCTCCAAGTTGTCTTTTTCTCCTTACCACACACCCTCTCTCTCTCTCTCTCTCTCTCTCTCTCTCTCTCTCTCTCTCTCTCTCTCTCTCTCTCTCTCTCTCTCTCTCTCTCTCTCTCTCTCTCTCATTCTATCTGTTTGATGGCAACTAAGATTTGTGGAGCATATATTTATATATTGTTCTGATACCGTGACTTGTATGAGGTAGGCTACTGTTAAACATACCTCCGTTTACTGTTCTTCTTTATTTCATCTACCACATTTTTTCTTCTTCTTCATAACTATACGCCTTATCAGTTGTACAGAGTCAACTCCAACATGGTCAAATTAACCGCAAAAACACACAAACAAACACACACCTACTTTTCTTTTGTAATCCCTGAGGCAACATATTCCTTAGGAATAATCGGACCCTGTTTACCGAAAGCAATTAAGATAAAAGCGTGTGTATAGCCTGTGGACCCTCAAGCTGAATTATGAAACAGACCCTGGCCAATAAAAAGGGATTTACACGTCTTCGGAATCAGTCTGCTGGAATATATCCGCCATAGGCCTAGTCTTCTTGCAGTTCGACCCACCATAGGCGCTTGATGAAAACGTGAATGAAAGAGAGAGAGACAATGACAATGACAATGACAATTATGTATTTTACGAGGATAACAGAATAAGCATAGGTATACTTTTTTGCATCTGGCCCTCGCCATAAAGAGGGACTAACCTACTATGATAACTACTACTACATGAATACATAATCAGTGAAAGAGTATAAGTTTATGTACAAGAAGCGAATTATATAGAAACATTGTAGTTCAAAAATGTTTATGACTTGGTGAAAAGCAAAACATTTGCAAATCAAAATAAAGTCAGAACACTATACAATAGTACAATTTCAACTCTGCAAAACGATTTATATTGCGCAAAACATCATAATTTCGTGAAATAACGATAATTCATAAAACGAGAAAGGAACATAATCGAGAGAGAGAGAGAGAGAGAGAGAGAGAGAGAGAGAGAGAGAGAGAGAGTGAGAGAGACAGAGACACAGAGACAGACAGACAGACAGACAGACAGACAGACAGACAGACAGACAGACAGACAGACAGACAGACAGACAGACAGACAGACAGACAGACAGACAGACAGCGATTGAGGGAGATCGAGAGATACCGATAGACAGAGACAAAAGAAATACGAAATAAGACATTTTACTTGCGATTCAGACAGAGACTCTACACAAAAGTATTTCATGAGAAAGAGAGAGAGACAGAGACAGAGAGAGACAGACGCAGACAGACAAGGAGCTTGTGCATCATCTTTTTTTTGGATAACACTGCCATAGATTTTTCACTTTTGACTCAGATTGCATCTACATGATTTCCATATCAACATCAACAGGCACTTACAATCAGCAAAACAAATCAAAAGTGTCATACAAAAAATAAATGATTAAAAAAAAAAGTTGTTAGATCTATAAAATGTTTAAGTATTGACAAAACTAGGTGGTTTTGTTTATAGTTAGTCTACCGGAAGAAAAAAACATCTCAAGTTTTTTTCTCATCCACTTTCTTCTGCCTACCAAAGCAGAAAATACCGGCGCCTTAAGCCGGGTACGGTCACCGGGTAGCAGGGTGCCAAATTCCAGACAAGGGCTAAAGACGCGAGTTATATTAGTCACCCGAGGCTTTTAAACCTGTTAGTCCGCGCGACTTCACGGGTATACTAACCCCTCACCCCAACTGACATTGCTGGCTGCTAATTACCTGTAAGAGCAAGCAGGTACCATTGTATCGAATAAAGACAGGTCGAACGATTGTATCGGATAGTAGGTGTATGTTGTGGTAACCGACAATTGATACGCGGTTCAGAGACATTCTGCTTGTTGCCGCGCGGGCAGAGAAAATGTCCCCTCTTTATCTTCACCGCGCTGGCAGCAAAACCCCTTACGCGGAGGTGTTTTCAGACAGGCCAGACACAGGTTGTCCCGGAGGTGTACGAGATCTCTCGCACGACAAAGTTTGATTGACGTGTTGTAGTAGTTTGAACATATCATATTATTATACATTCATTCCCACGTGAACCCTCGACACTGGTGTCAGGTTCGAAGATCAATCAGGACAAAGCATGTTCACGCTGCTGAGACAGTGACCAGGCCGTTGAATGTGTGTAGGCCCTTGGTGTTCTGGTTGAAAGATGCTCTTATCCCGTGTAAAACTCTAGACAGATCCGTGGTGTCTGTCATGGTGGGTAACATCAGAAGGAAGGTATCAAGTTTCAGTGGTGTACGTAAATGTCGAGTTTTTGTTTTTTGTTTTGTTTTGTTGTTTAAGTTGTAATAATCTCAGTAGTATAGCTTTTCAGTTTTAAATCGCTCCACACATACACACACACACACACACACACACACAAACACACACACACACACACACACACACACACACACACACACACACACACACACACACACACGCACACACACACACACACACATACACTCACATACATGTGAATGCGTTATATATTGTGTGTAAAAAATATCTGTTTGTCTGTCTGTCTGTAAAAAAAATTCCATTTCAAACGGCAGAAATTAATATGTAAGCGCCTAGGGCTATATCTAGATTAGGCGCATAAAAATGATCACAATGATAATAATAATAATACACACACACACACACACACACACACTCACACACGCACACGCGCGCACACTCACACACACACACACACACACACACACACACACACACCACACACACACGTGCACACACCACGCTAACTTATTAAAAATAAATTCATTAAAAAAAAATCCGACTCTGAGCAGGAAGCAATCTCGTTGTTGATTTTTGGTATGAGTCCAATGGATGGAAGTATATTTCTATCCCATGTGAAATCCTGAGCAGATTTGAGATAGTGTGCCGGACTGTTTTCGCGGAAAGGACTTAGTAACAATGAAACAAAAGACCTGCCGGTCTGATTGAAGTATTGTTCAATAATACAAAATCTTCAGAAAGACAAACTTTAATTCAAGTATAGTTTTAGTGCTGGGAATCGTGTTTCTCGGCGTGACGTCTGAGTGCTCTTGGAGGGATCGCTTGCTGGTTGGAAGACATAACCAATTCGTTTTGGAGTCTTTAACCTTGTTGTGCTTTTATAGTTGAAATGTAAAACTTGAAAGCTGATATTTTCCCCTAAATTATTAAAAGGAATGTGCATATGTGAAAAATTTTACAATGGGTAAACGCACTCAAATTGATAGCAATGCCAAATGAAAATCAGGGCGAGAAATTCTTCAAAGAAATATTGAAACGTGGAATTGAGTATAGCAAACCCCTCCACCCCACCCCCCTCCCCCCCCACCCCCATCCCCCCATACATACACACACGCTCGCAAGCTTATTCAGAGGGAATAACAAAACATGAAAGAAGTTTAAATCTTCTCAAGTCAGAATGAGAGATAAATACACGCAATATAATGAGTCCCAGCTTTTTCTTTCAGCACTCCAATAGGTAGAAATGTACGAAATAACCTTTATACCACCCGTCACTTTTCAAAAACAAGAATAAGTGTGAGGTGAGATGATATATAAAAAATATAAAAAATTGAAATTGGAGTGCGCGGCCTATTTACTGACTGCATTCATATATCCCGTGACACTACTTTGCTATTTTATCATATCTAATTGAGTTGATCATTTCATATGAAAGACCCCTCCGTGAAAAGCCTATACAGCAGGCTAATACGACATTGTACAGGCAAATTATACAGGCGTTCACCTAATTCTAAACACATTATGCTGCCGTTGGTTCTTTGTGCATGTGTTTACGAATCAATTAACTGGCACAGCCTGACAACGGTGTGGCATTAATTGAGCATGTGGCTTTAATGTCTTGGGTTTGAAACTCAGTTTTACGTTCGGTGTATGTATACCTTTGCGTGCTGAATGAAGACTTAGAAGATCAAAATGATAGGAAAAGACCCATTACCATGAACAGGGAATGTATTACCTGTGAACGCCCGAATGGGTAAGCGTCAAATTGCGGAGAAGTAGGTGTGTACGTATGCAAGTTTACAGAGTGAAAGACACTCTAAGCCTCCTTACACGAACACCCTTGAGATCTACAGTTTAGCCTATAGCTGAGAACTTTGTATTCGAGTTCAGATTAGTTCTACCTGAGGAGGACTGAAGAGTCTATGCGAACGGTTTCGATGTTGGTTACAGGTGAGCGGTTGTTACCAGTGACTGAGTTTCGTCTAATAAGTTCAGTGCTAATGGAGAAATACTGGTTAAATGATTTCTTTTTCTTTTTCTAAAGTGGAACTGAATGGCCGAAGGGCACTGTGTTTTAGCAGTGAGGTAAGTCAATATGTGCATTATGCTGTGTTGCTTTCTTCTTCTTTCCTGTTACCCGTTGTGTTTATCATAAATGTTATCTCATAGTTTCTTTAACGCTTATAAATGAAACAATTCGTCCGTTTCGTTCGTAGGTTTTCTCTTGTTTATCAGATGATGCAGGTATCTTTCCATTTTCTTCTGCTGTGTTTGTTACGAGGGATAGGGAAGAGGATGGTATCTCTATCTCTGTCAGTCTGTCTGTCTGTCTGTCTGTCTCTCTCTCTCTCTCGAACACTCACACACACACACACACACAGACAGACAGACACACACACACACACACACACACACACACACACACACACACACAGACACACACACACACACACACACAATCACACACACACACACACACACACACACAATCACACACACGCCCCCCCCCCTCACACACACGCCCACACACGCCCACACACACACACACACACTCTCTCTCTCTCTCTCTCTCTCTCTCTAACACTCACACACACACACACACACACACACACACACACACACACACACAATTAATTACACACACATATACACACACACACACACGCCCCCCCCCCACACACACACGCCCACACACGCCCCACACACACACACACACACACACACCATCGCCATTAAAAGCGTCGTCATTATCATCACGAACCTTATCTAGCACTGTATCACAAGCGTAATATTATCAGAGAATACAAACTCTACAGTTTCAGAGACTAACATCACACGGTCAATAGAGCGACGCGGATCCGGTACATCTCTATGCAAAGTTGCGAAATCAGCGCTGTCTCTTCCTCTCAATCAGGCGTTGGCCCTTAAAGAGTCCAAATTGTACAGTTTTTCTTGCGATTCTTACGGCTTGGTTTTGGATATCGATGACTTTTTTCTGGCCAGAAAATATTTTAAATCGCCGCCTCTGCCACTCTCTCTCTCTCTCTCTCTCTCTCTCTCTCTCTCTCTCTCTCTCTCTCTCTCTCTCTCTCTCTCTCTCTCTTTTTTTGTTTTTTTTGTTTTTTTGTCCCTCTACACTACTGCCTTGACATCCTCCTCCTCTTTTCTTTCTTTTTTCCGCTTCCTTCGTGTTGGTGAAACGGTACAGGAGGGCATAGGGAGAGGGGGGAAGGGGTATATGTAATGGACACACCTGTTCGTGTAAAAGATTCGGCTCGCCATCTCATACCTGGCCTGGCTTGTACGTGGGATAAGGCCATCCCTCCACACATACAAAACATCCACTTTCTGGCTGCTTTCTGCGCAGAGTGGGAGTATGTGCATGCCACTAGTCGAGAGAGTTGAGATAAACAATTAAGACCTGTTTTCACGAGAAGGTCTGTGCCTTTCAATCAATCAATATGAGGCTTATATCGCGCGTATTCCGTGGGTACAGTTCTAAGCGCAGGGATTTTTTTTAAATTTTGTTAAAAAAAATTTTATGCAATTTATATCGCGCACATATTCAAGGCGCAGGGATTTATTTATGCCGTGTGAGATGGAATTTTTTTTTACACAATACATCACGCATTCACATCGGCCAGCAGATCGCAGCCATTTCGGCGCATATCCTACTTTTCACGGCCTATTATTCCAAGTCACACGGGTATTTTGGTGGACATTTTTATCTATGCCTATACAATTTTGCCAGGAAAGACCCTTTTGTCAGTCGTGGGATCTTTAACGTGCACACCCCCAATGTAGTGTACACGAAGGGACCTCGGTTTTTCGTCTCATCCGAAAGACTAGCACTTGAACCCACCACCTAGGTTGGGAAAGGGGGGAGAAAATTGCTAACGCCCTGACCCAGGGTCGAACTCGCAACCTCTCGCTTCCGAGCGCAAGTGCGTTACCACTCGGCCACCCAGTCCTTTCATCAACCCCCACCAAAAAAAAAATTTGCTCAAAAAAATAAAATAAAAACATGAACAAATAAATAATTACAAATGGTACTAAAACCCGACCCTTTCAGCAGATATTGACCCAGACTTTACCTCGCAGCAGCACTGAGTCAGGCACGGCTAGCCACAGAAAAAAAGCATGGCGAGCAGCACAAGAAGCTGTAGCACGGCAGTGTCCGCGGAAGTGGCGGCCCATTATGCGACATCGATTGGACGTGTTCCGCAATCTGTCCCAATCCGCATGCACACTGACGCTGACATCGCGACTGACGCGACGATGTAGGCCTATAGTTCGTTTTCTTTGTTCCCTACACAGTTTCTCTTGACGTGGGGCAGGACTGCAAGGCTTGTGTGGGTAGGTGGGGGGAGGGAGTGGTTGTCGAGGGCCCATGCCGTATTTGCTGTCTAACTATATGGGGTCCTTAACGTCCTCACAGGACATTTTCCTTTTTGGGACATTTGCTGTCCTCAGTTTGGGCGATTAATATTCAATCTGTGGATGTGTTTTGTCGTCCGTCTGAAGAGTTGTTTTTTTCACAGTGGGCATCTGTAATCGCCTTCACACAACAGAATTTTCGTTGTTGTCCCCTTGTTTCTGCTGGGTAAAAGGTTAATGAGAAAGAAGAGTGCTCATTTCTGTGAAAGTGGAGTTACATATTGTATTGTATTGTAGACAGGTTCGACTATATTACGCCATAACATGCGTCAAAGACTAGAGGCTCTGTTTTGGTTGATACAAGATGTTTCTTGGTTCGGAAAATGTATGAAAATAAGTGTATGCTAATTGCAAACGAAAAGCGCCCTCAATACATTTTCGTGTTACAGAAAGCTACGACCCGAATAATTGAACACAACATTCTCTGACCTTCGTAAAAAAAATTAAAAAAAAAAATAAAAAAAATGTAAACACGTAAATAAGAAAATATGTTTGAAGTGTGATTTTCTTGTTAATTCAAGAATTTTCATGTCGACATCTCAGGAAACGCACTATACATTGCATGCTCACGCTGTCGCGATGATGCTGTAAATTATACCTTACCCCAGAGCTAGCGCAGACCCTCCTCCATTATGGGTCTACATGGCTGCAATGTAGCAGTTTATTGTGTCGCTTCTTGCGTGTCGGATTGAATGGGAAAGGGGGGTAACTTGCAGAAAAGAGTGTAATGATCATTTGGTTTAATTTTACTATTCGGTTTTTGTGTGGTTTGGTTTGTTTTGGTGGTGTTTTTGCTTTTATTCTCGTTGTCCGTTTTGGGAGAATTTTGCGTGTCGTGTATGATTTATTTCGTACGTTGTAGTTTGATTTCCTTTTTTTGTGTGTTTGAATCATTTTCACATTTGGGTTGCATCATTTGTTCGTAGAAATGTCACCATTCATTGATAATCTGAAAACATACCATAAACGGCTGAGGAGATGGTTAGGTGAGCTCAGTTACCTTTTTTTTACAGCGACCTGCGTGAGTTCATTTTGGATTATCAGTAGGATTTCCGTGCCACTACTCTGGCTCAAATAATTTGATTTCTTATCATAAGCTGAATTATTCACGATAAGCATGAAGCATAACTTTTTCATTTGCGCACACGATACCTATCCTTCTTACCTACACCATCCCCATGAAACAAACATACAAACAGAGAGACAACCAAACAACCAAACAAACACAAGACAACAACAAGGGCAACAATATACAAACAACATTCTGTAAAACACTACTTACTACTTTTTGCCATAACGGACACGCTACTGTAGAAGTAGGGCTGCGTCTGAAGTGCCCGTATCGGAATAGGAATCAATATCGGTATTTTTGCTGTTCCGAACTGGTACATAGTTTGTTCAGGGGAGGGAATACGTGTCCGTCATTTTGCACTATGTGAGAAGTTGTACTGTGTGGCTTTTTTACTTCGTCCGTGTAACCGGTGAAAATGGACTTGCTCTTACTTGTATTGTTCACTTTCTTAGCCGATTTTGACACGATGTTGTCATTTTGACTTCTAAGAAAACACGATAGCAAAATGGGACACGCGCTGATTAGTGTACTTTACGTGCTTGGCTATGGCAACTGTGAGAGAAATATACTTCTGCCGTAGTGTTTGCCAAGCTTTTATCGTTAACGTAACAAAAATGACGTTCCACCATTGCAACTGGAGTTTGTTTGAATATTTTGACAACATAATTGCCTTCAGTAAAGGACTCTATTATATCATGGTGTGATTTATCAGAATGACAGACGAGAGTTTCACTCTGCGTCGCTTCAAATCTGACCGGAGGTGCTTGATAATGTACAGTGTTTTGCTTCACGGAAAATAGCATTTCTGGCATTTTTATCAGACTGACATTGATACAAACCATACCTTGAAAACAAACCACACAAAAAATGCAGAAAGATTAGCATAGGACATAACGAATGCTGAAGATAGTGAAAGGAAGCAAGTGACCAGTGAAAATATTCAGAGACACAGGAGTGAAAGTTTATCATGTTCAAAATAAGAAACATGCGCCTGGTAACTAGAGGTAACTTTTTCAAGCCGTGCTCTATGATTTTGACACCCTGAATGGTTTGAAAATCAGTAAATCCATCTGATTTTTTTTTTAAATCCGGATGGGAACGTTATCCATGACAAACACTGTACATAAGGAAGACGTGGAACTTGCGAAGAAAATGCGAAAAAGTGTTTGTGGGTTATCGTCCCTAGTTACATGCTGACGGCGAAAACAAAATGGCGGATCGCGTAGGTACCGATCGCGTGCGAGGTGGTGGTAAATTGTGCTCGGCTTTTTGTTGCAAGAACGCCCGTTACAAACAGAGCTGCTTCGGGAAAACTTTCCACAAGTTCCCTAAAGAAGAAAAAAGGTGGGTTGTGCAGTGATTATTTCATCAGGTTTACCTTCTTCAGAATGAGAATGCAATGGCTCGAGTCAACTCACTCAGATAAGCCAACTGTCTCTGGGCATTTTTGTCTGCTATGAATCATGATACTACAGTATTTATAGAACTAATATGCAAATGAAATATTACAAACATAGCATGGATCGGTTCATCCTGAGATTTCTGTACTAGCTGTACTATGTACGCGTGTGTCTGCGTGTGTACCTGTGTGTGCATGTGTACACTGTACTTACGACTGTGAGTGTGAGTCAGCAGTCAGTACAAAACAACAGTTTACACTTGATGACAAACTACCCGTGGGCATATTTGCCGAAACCTTTATCAAACCTTGCTTACGGGAAAACTACAGTACAAAGGTACATCACTCATCCGTTTTGCGTTCAGGCAGAGCGTTAGATTTAGACTGAAGATCTGATTTAGCTTTTTTTGTCTTTCCTTTTTGCTTAGTTTAACAATAACATTGTTGTTTTTATTGTCAAACTAGGTGCAGAATATGGATGCAATTCACAAGGCGAGAGGACTTTGAAAAGCTGCAGCCAGCTGATGTTCAAGGTCTCAAGCTTTGTACTGATCACTTTGAGGCCAACCAGTAAAACAATCCTGCAGAGAGGATCACTTGTGTGGAATGCTGTCCCGACATTGTTTGCAGTGCCCAATCCACCACCGAAGGTTATTTATTTATTGGTTTTAGGTTTTTGCAAACCAATGAAGCACACTATTAAATGCAGGCTGAGTAATGACAAGTTTGAGGCTGATGTAAGAATTGAAAAAAAACAGCATTGTTCCCATCAAATAATGCCTGTTTGCATTTAGCGCAAAAAAATGATAAGGCCAACAAAAAAAAGTTACTTATTTTGGATCGACGTCTTGATTATGATGATATGATGAACTTATTTTGCCAAAAAACAGCCCCAAATGGCAAAAAAAGTATAGGGTCGGCGTCAACAACAAAAAAGTTGTATGTTTCTGGTCACCTGACCCTACCTATGTTTTCCTGACGACCCTAGACTTTTATTTTGCATTTTCAAAAATAAAAGGGGTATTCGAAAATCAATTGTTTTCCTGCTTTTCAACAAAATAAGTTAAAAAGATGGTTTAAAAAAAAAAGTTTAGAAAAAAAATCTCCACCTTTAGTCATGTTAGGCCACAAAAAAAGTCTGTTTAAGGTAACATAGGCCCCCCAAAAATAGCGTCGGTAGGTCGGCTTTTTATTTTTGTATTTTAGCCATCTGAATATTTTAATTTCATTTTTTAATGCCCCAAAAAAGTCTAGGGCCGGTGGGAAAAAAATAGGGTTGGTCCGGATACTGTAAACAGATTATTTTTTGTTTTGCCTTACGAGAAACATACACTTTTTTGTGTGGCCTAAGACCAATGCCATGAAATTGGGAGAATTGTTTCATTGTGACTGGGTGTTGGTTGTGAGTTTGTCAGTTAAAGAGCTGTGCATTTGCAGGTTGCTAGTGGGAGGAAGCCACCATCGCAAAGGGTAGCTACAAATGAAGCCAGCACCGACCTGTCGCCTGATGCACAAATTGTTCAACCAGGTAAGAGATTTTTAACCATGAAGAACACCCTGACATCAAAAAATGTTTAAACCCATCCATTACATAGTTGATAATTGCTGTATAGGGTGACGGGCGGGGTGGTAAGACGTCGGTCTATTAACTCGGAAGGTCGAGGGTTCGAATCCCGGTCGCGGCCGCCTGGTGGGTTAAGTGTGGAGATGTTTCCGATCTCCCAGGTCAACTTATGTGCAGACCTGCTAGTGACTTATCCCCCTTCATGTGTACACGCAAGCACAAGACCAAGTACGCACGAAAAAGATCCTGTAATCCATGTCAGAGTTCGGTGGGTTTTAGAAACACAAAAATACCCCGCACGCTTCCTCCGGAAGCGGCGTATGGCTGCCTAAATACGATCATACACGTAAAATTCCACTTGTGCAAAAAAAATGAGTGCACGTGGGAGTTTCAGCCCACGAGCGCAGAAGAAGAAGAAGAAGCTGTATAGGGCGGATGCATGGATGGATGAAATTGTACCTGTAGTTCCAACACGTAAAGATGGGAAACATATCCTGTTAGAGGCATGGTGTAACAAGAAACAATTAAGTGGCTCTATTCCCATCTCCCCCCCCCCCCCCCCCCCCCTCCCCTTTCCCCGTAGCGATATAAGCTTCGTGGTTGAAAACGACGTTAAACACCAAATAAAGAAAGAAAGAAAGAGGCATGGTGTGTGAGGAGTTTACCTGGTACTGTTGTCCTAATCAATCAATCAATCAATCAATCAATATGAAGCTTATATAGGGCGTATTCCGTGGGTACAGTTCTAATGGCCTCACCCATTCAGTACCAAACAAGGTCAATTCCATCATTGTTCCACATCGTATCCATAGTTGCTAACACACTTCATTTCTGGCCTGCCTTCCTACGCTATTGTTTATTTTCATTTTGTGATTTAATTACACATGTTTTAATTTCTTCCAGGTTGTAACTTGTTATGGTTATGTTATTTTATGTGTGTTTTCTTTTTTAGATGACATTCAGGCGATCCTGGAGGACATAGGATGTAAAGCATCAAAGTCGTCATCCTCCCCATCCCCTCATGAAGCGGAACTTCGGCAGAAGGTCAACAAACTGAGGAGCAAGGTTTTCCGATTAGAAAAGAAAACGATGGAACCCCGTGTAAAACGAGCGAGTAAATTAGCCAAGCCTCCCAAGAAAGACTTTGTAGTAGAACAGTTGTCTCATATATTATCAGGCGAGGCGAGCTATTTTGCCATTTATGCCTGTTACATATTTACCGGTTATCTGCTGCTGTGTCCAATCCTGGCAGAGACGGGAACGCATGTTACCAAGGAGCTGAAGGAGAGTCAATGAGATGAGAGAATGTGATTAACAATTGCCAACTCTCTCCGTACAAAGAGGGTCCAAAATTGTATAAAAAAAAATTGATGGTAGGCAATTCAAAATTAAAAAAAGGACTCTCGGAGCATGGACTTAATGAGTCAAAAATTAAAGAAGGCTCTATGAGCCGAAGTACATGTTTTGTCTATTGTCTTTTTTATTTTGAATTCCCTACCATCTATATTTTGATACAATTTTGGACCCTCCCTGGTGTGTTGTTTCTGATGTACCTTTTAGTCTGTTTACAGTAACATAGGCACACAAAAAGAGGGTCGGTAAATCGGCTTTTCTTAATTTTTTTTTATAACCATCTTTTTAAATTATTTTGCAAAAAAACAGGAACAAAATTGATTTTTTTTTCTTTTTCTTTTTCTCCAAATGCCCAAAAAAAAAAGTCTAGGGTTGGTCTAGAAAAATAGGGTTGGTCGGGATACCGTAAACAGGCTATTTTGCTTTGTTTTGCCTAAGCAATGACTAACAAACTTTCTTTAGGGTCTGACATTGTATATACTATACAATTTTTGGGGTATTAACTAAATACATGTATACAGTTTTCGATTCCTTTTATACTTTTTCACAAATTAGCCCCCCCCCCTTTTTTGAGTCACTTGAGAAAAAGTGACTCTATGTAATCGGTCAGTGTTAGTCTGTCCGGCCGGCCGGCCGGCCGTCCGTCCGGCCGGCCGGCCGGCCGTCCGTAGACACCACCTTAACGTTGGACTTTTCTCGGAAACTATCAAAGCGATCGGGCTCATATTTTGTTTAGTCGTGACCTCCAATGACCTCTACACTTTAACGATGGTTTCGTTGACCTTTGACCTTTTTCAAGGTCACAGGTCAGCGTCAAAGGAAAAATTAGACATTTTATATCTTTTCTCGGAAACTATCAAAGCGATCGGGCTCATATTTTGTTTAGTCGTGACCTCCAATGACCTCTACACTTTAACGATGGTTTCGTTGACCTTTGACCTTTTTCAAGGTCACAGGTCAGCGTCAAAGGAAAAATTAGACATTTTATATCTTTGACAAAGTTCATCGGATGTGATTGAAACTTTGTAGGATTATTCTTTACATCAAAGTATTTACATCTGTAGCCTTTTACGAACGTTATCAGAAAAACAAGGGAGATAACTAGCCTTTTCTGTTCGGCAACACACAACTTAACGTTGGGCTTTTCTCGGAAACTATAAAAGTGACCGGGCTCAAATTTGACCGGGCTCAAATTTTATGTGAACGTGACTCATTGTGTTGTGAATAGCAATTTCTTCCTGTCCATCTGATGCCTCATATAATATTCAGAACTGCGAAAGTGACTCGATCGAGCGTTTGCTCTTCTTGTTTTGTGTAGTCTGCCCTGGGGGCGGGAGGTCTCCTAATTTCGGTTTCTAGGGTCACCTTATGCTTCCCCATGAGCTGAGAACTTAATTTAAAATGAGCCTCGATTTTTTTATTTGTATTTTGTAATTGTGCCTTTGTCCAGTCACAGGATTTCACTTTGTACTTAAAAACTTGGCGCTGTCATCATTTATTGCTATTTATTGTTCAGTTGTTCAGTATTTATTGCTATTGGGCATCAGTTGTTCAGTTGCCCTCTTTCGAATGAGCCATGCATGCATTATGGATGTGTTTAGCGAATTGGGATACCTCAAGCAATGTAAAAGAAGAAACAATGTGAAGCAAACATATAGCACCAAATAAAATAACCGAATCAGAATGGAAACTTCTTCAGTGTATGTGTGTGTGTGTGTGTGTGTGTGTGTTTGCTGTTTTAAATACCGAAAATGTGAAAATAAAGCAAGTCACAACATGAGAAAGATCGACTGTACTAGTCATAACAAAGCAGGAGACAGCCTGATCAGCATGCAGCAAAGGGGAATAACTCGTATTTAGCCATTCTCATTTCTAAGCATGCCCAATGAGGAAGTTATCCTTCTTCCCATTGTAGTTTCTTTGTCCATGAAGACATATACTTCTCTGAAAGATCTGTATTTCCTAACTTTTCATGCAAAATTAAGCGTGACATTTAAATGTTCTCGTCGCCTCTGTGAAATGATAGTATCTGATCGAATGAGAGTTTTCTTTTGGCGACTGGCGGCGAACACTAACATGATATTCAGTAAGTTATACAAGGTAACTCTTTTTGATTCTTTGTCTCTAGGCGTTGCAGTGTGTTTTGATTTTGTTGTTGTTGTTGTCTTTTTTGCTTGCTTGTTTGTTTGTTTGTTTGTTTGTTTGTCTGTTTGCCTGTCTCTTTCTTACTTTCTTTACTTCTTTCTTTCTTTCTTTCTGTATGTCTGTGAGTTGACTTTTTTTGTTTGTTTGTCTTTTTTGCTTGCTTGTATTTTTGTGTGTTCGTTTGTCTGTCTGCCTATCTCTCTCTTTCTTTCTGGCTTTACTTTCTTTCTTTTTGTCTTTTTTTTTTGTTTTCTTTCTTTCCCTGTTTAGTATGCTTGCTTGTTTGCTTGCTTACTTGTTCAACCCTTTGTCTCAGATTGAGACGAACGTTTTATTTTTCTGAAAATGATATCACACGCAGGTTAATTTAACCGTATAATGTGTGATAGGCAATGTACTGGCTGTCGTCTTAACATGCTGGAAACGATGTTAAGAAGCTGTCAAAAATACCGGTGTATTGTTATGTCCAGTGAAAACATATCTAGGCCTATGCAATATTCTATGCAATTTGTATTGCTGATTCGTTCCGAAATGTGTGCGCATTTCATTCCCTGATTGTTTTTTGTTTGTTTGAGAGCGTATTAACGCATAGAAATGTTCAAAACGATGGTAAGAAGCAGTCAAAATTGCCGAAGCAAGAATATCTCCTCTGAAAATAGTGTTTTTATCTGCAACTATGAGCTGCCTATTGGTTTGCGCCGGATGCAAGCTTCTCCGACCAGAAAGAAAAGACAAGAGGCGAAGCCTTCAAGGCTCACTAAGAAATCGACAAACAGTAACACAAACTCAATCACTCCGTCACACATACACACACACACACAGTAAGCATTGGTAACACTGTGCAAGAAAGAGAGACACTAGATCTAGATCTGTCCGTCTGCATGTCGCCGACTTACAGACACGACTGCCAAATAGTCTCGGCCCGCTCAAAATAACAATGACCGAGACATTCCTTCGCGTGACGTCTAACCCTCTTACGCCATAATGTGACGTCTTCAAATGACGAAATGTTAAAGTTTCTACCACAGACATACACACGCACGCACGCACATACGCACATACGCACGCACGCACAGACAGACAAAGTTACGATCGCATAGGCTACACTTCGTGAGCCAAAAACCACCAACAAAACTAACGGAACCTGATGAGCAAGCACATAGCACTTCTGTTTACTATGACATATAATTACTGCTGCCGACAATATCTGTTTATTTACATCATATTGGGAAAAATATATTTTAACCAAGAAGAAAAGAAGGGAAAAACAAGGAAGCAACCATCTTTTCTTCTTAATTTAATAACAGATTGTCTATTTCTGCAGATCTATTTCTGTTATGCTACGTTTTGCGCTAACTTTTTTTGTGTTCTCTTGCACGAGCGTGTTCGGCAGTAGCGCTGTGGAGATACTTCATCATTGTCAGTTTGGTTTAGATTATCTCTAGTGTTAGAGACTATAAAAAGATGTTGTTGTTGTATAATAACAAACATAAATTGTTGTTGTTGTACTGACAGTGCTGGAAAACCACGACCGGTTAAAATATTTCTTGAGATAAAATTGGTCTTGCTAAAAGCTATTTATACTTCTGTAAGTTTTTAAGGCTACAGGAAGAAGATAAGGACCTAAATTTCGATCATGTTTATACTCATGCCAGTGAACCGTTATCTTGATCTATTCTCGCAACACTGTCGCTTTTAATTTACAAACAGTTTAGGATTTAAATAAAACTGCCAGAGAAATTCCAAGGGGAAATACTCTGCCAGCAGCAGCAACCCCTCATTCAAGTCTGGCATCAGTACCATGACGTCAGCGCAGTGAAGTGCCTGGAATGTCAGAAAAATCAATAGCATCTCAGTCAGTGCCCGTTCGCCGGCGAAGCAATTGGAAGTAGAAGGGAGGTAACTCGGGATACTCTTGATACTGCGATAGCACGGTTATCCCTCTCCCTCTGTCTCTGTCTCGTTTCTCTGTCTCTCTATGTCTATCTGTCTGTCTGTCAGTCTGTCTGACTCTCTCTCTCTCTCTCTCTCTCTCTCTCTCTCTCTCTCTCTCTCTCTCTCTCTCTCTCTCTCTCTCTCTCTCTCTCTCTCTCTCTCTCTCTCTCTCTCTCTCTCTCTCTCTCTCTCTCGTTGAACCACCGTGTGAGCTATAGCAGTAGAGGCGATGTTCAGGCTACAGATCGAGGCATTAATTTGTGTCGGGAAGATCATACGGCCGGGCTAAATCGAATTTAATCTGGCGTTTATCGTAGTGAATGCAAGGGAAGCGTACCCCCCCCCCCTCACACACACACACACACACACACACACACACACACACACACACACACACACACACACACAAACAAAAACACAAAAACACAAAAGCACCAAAAAGCAACAACAACAATACAACAACAACAACCAATCAAAACAAAACATAATAGCTGCTGCTTTGAAAAAAGAAAGGCACTCTGCGACCCTTGTGCAAGGAAAGAAATTAAATGTGCTTGCCTGATAGCGACTGCATTAGTAAGCGGGCTTCTAGATCTTGGCAGAATGCTGAACATATTTCTGCAGCGCAAAGGGTTCTGGATGGAAACTCGGGTTTTTATCAAAACATTGTTTTTTGGAATTCCGAGTTGATATTGTTCAGATGAATAAATGGAAGAATGAATGAATATTGTCCAACAGGGTCAAATAATGTTGACCCTGTGATTTGTGCGAATAGCAACAATGTGTGAATAAATGAAAGTAAATAAATCAACGCATAAATAGAATAATTAATTAGTTAATAAATGAATCCAAAAAAACAAATAAGCAAACACATAAACCATACATACAACAATAATTAAATGAACAGATCAACAATAAATAAATAAATTAATTATTTAATGGTGATCATTTTCTTGCATACATGATGCAGATGGATTGATACAACACCTGTTAACCAAATAAGTAAATCAATTAATCATTTAATAATAAATTCTTGTTTATTAAAACATGTTTAATCTGCTCAAAAGCGAACTAAAGAGGGAATGTTAAGGCTGATAGAGAGACTGACTCGGGGGAGGGAATGACTGGAGGGAGTGTAAGGACAAACGGCCTGATAAGTGAAAGCTACTGACAAAAGACAAGAAGTTTTCGAAACCTTATAAGACGTAAACTTCAGTGTCTCCTAGTACAGGCATTCACAAGAGTCGTCCATCGAATTCTGATCACTGCTTTAATTTGATCTCGATTTATGGGATTGCATTTGTTGGTGACCTGACTGCAATACACACATGCACACGCATACACGCACGCACACTGTATAGATATGAGAGAAGCGTGATGGAGAGAGAGAGAGAGAGAGAGAGAGAGAGAGAGAGAGACAGACAGACAGACAGACAGACAGACAGACAGAGACAGAGAGACACAGAGGGAGAGAGAGACAGACAGACAGACAGACAGACAGACAGAGAGAGAGAGAGGGACAGACGGACGGACGGAACGGACGGACGGACGGAACGGACGGACTGACGGACGGACGGACGGACAGAGACAGAGGACAGAGACAGACAGACAGACATAAACAGAAAGAGACAGAGACGGAGACAGACAGAGGCAGATTGACAGACTAGACAGACAGACAGACAGACAGACAGACAGACAGACAGTCATGAATACATGTTTATAAAGATATAGATAGACAGATAAATAGTGATAAGCAATCGCGCGAGTTTTATTAATTCAGAGTAAACGCAACCGTGTCACACAATGACAAATAGACGGACGAACAGACAAACAATTTTTATTTTTATTTTTTAAACATCACAACACTTAGTCGTATCGGAGATCAGAGTTCTTGCAAACACAGATACAGCTAATATGCCCCATGCAAAGGTGTGTACTTCGAGATACATACAATTTTGTGTCATCGCCGAAGAAAGAATACGGCATTGTAAATATTATGAGGCATTGCCAGGAGCTTGTTTTCTAAGCACTTTCAATTCAGAACGCCCCTTGTAAACCCTTCACAACAGCGACTTCACCGACTCGTGAAAACACTTCACACGTATTTTTACACCAACCAAATCTCAAGACTGGCCTTCTTCTTCACAGAATTGGGAAAAGCGCGAAGGAAACATGCATGTCCTATATTTAATGCAAAACGGACTTTTCATTTTCTCTACACAAAGAGAAGCTTAATCTTCCTCTTTGTATAGGGTGCGAAAGCCTAACTACCAAAGTCAATATCACTCGGTGTAAATGTATTCGTGAATTATATAATCTCAGGTCCGAAAACAGTGTCATGGATTGGTAACACAGTGCAACTTTTGTTGCATGCAACTGGCTGCATACAATCCTTGTACAAAATAGTTGCGCATGATTATCTCTGATTCGGTTCTGCAGTTATTATATTTAGTCAAGTTTTGACTAAATATTTTAACATCGAGGGGGAATCGAAACGAGGGTCGTGGTGTATGTGCGTGCGTGTGTGTGTGCGTGCGTGTGTGTGTGTGTGTGTGTGTGTAGAGCGATTCAGACTAAACTACTGGACCGATCTTTATGAAATTTGACATGAGAGTTCCTGGGTAGGAAATCCCCATACGTTTTTTTCATTTTTTTGATAAATGTCTTTGATGACGTCATATCCGGCTTTTCGTGAAAGTTGAGGCGGCACTGTCACGCCCTCATTTTTCAACCAAATTGGTTCAAATTTTGGTCAAGTAATCTTCGACGAAGCCCGGGGTTCGGTATTGCATTTCAGCTTGGTGGCTTAAAAATTAATTAATGACTTTGGTCATTAAAAATCGGAAAATTGTAAAAAAAAAATAAACATTTATAAAACGATCCAAATTTACGTTTATCTTATTTTCCATCATTTTCTGATTCCAAAAACATATAAATATGTTATATTCGGATTAAAAACAAGCTCTGAAAATTAAATATATAAAAATTATTATCAAAATTAAATTGTCCAAATCAATTTAAAAACACTTTCATCTTATTCCTTGTCGGTTCCTGATTCCAAAAACATATAGATATGATATGTTTGGATTAAAAACACGCTCAGAAAGTTAAAACAAAGAGAGGTACAGAAAAGCGTGCTATCCTTCTTAGCGCAACTACTACCCCGCTCTTCTTGTCAATTTCACTGCCTTTGCCATGAGCGGTGGCCTGACGATTCTACGAGTAAAATGGCATTGCGTTCAGTTTCATTCTGTGAGTTCGACAGCCCACGTGACTAAATATTGTATTTTCGCCTTACGCGACTTGTATTTATTCTGTGGTTGAACCCGCCTTTTAGGGCCCCGAAGATCTGAGAATTTCAGGTTTTAGAAAGCAGGGAGTCTTGAACTGGGGGGAAATATACAGACGTACAAAAACTGAACATCTGAAAGAGCAGAGTATTATTAAGGTAAATCGAAAAAGGGGGGTCTTCAGAAAGACGGTGGGGGTGGGAAGGGGGTCCACTGTATACGACTGATTGAGTGTGTTTGTTGTTGTTTTGTTTTACATCATGCAGTGTTGCTGACCTGAAATGGCTGCGGCGAGCGCAGCACATCGCATCCTGTGACGATGTCGTTCATTCAGCTGTTAACGTTTGCTTGCAGCGTCTGACAAATTGTAATCAACCCCGAAAGTAATTAAGACGTGTTCAGTTATGTTCATAATACCCGGGAGATTGCGGAAGGATACCGGTAGATTCTACCGGGTAAAAAGTCAGCTTTCGCGTTCCATAAACGTGAAAGGTTGTGACATGGTTCCAACAGACCATGCATTTAGCTGCTCACGCGCAACCATAAACAGAGAAGCAATCCCAAATAGCAAAGTTGCGTGATCAATGTAACCAGCAGTTTGTCAACCAGTGCGTCACCGGGTGTTGATAGCGTTTGATCCGACCATGGTAATCTCTTTAAAATTGTGGTAAGTGCCATTCTGGGTCAGATCGGAAAATAAATCCCGCAAATCTCGGAAAAGTGGTCACAGAGATCCCAAGCAGAAAGAATGGTTCTGCTTCACGGTTGATACCCTTATGTCATGCCTCTTTATTGATGGCCGCAGGAGCGGACATCTATTGCAATGCGTTCGGAGAGGTGACATGAGTCGTTTGTTACCGTTCTCACGAGATCAGTTGTTGAAACCAACTTTGTTATCTATGCTGTTCCGGAAATGAGCTGCGCTTTTTTTGGAATTCAAACAGTATCATGTCACTGTTGTCCCAATTGCGCTGTTTCGGAAATGAGCTGCACCTCGTCTGTCTGTTTATAGCAACACACACTGTCTGTCACGTACGTACACTCCATGCAACTCTCTCCGTCTCTCCCTCGCTCTGCCTTCGTGTCTGTGTGTGTATCTGTCTCTCTCTCCGAATCTTTTTCTCTCAGTCTCGACTGAGATCTCATGCGCTCTCTCTCTCTCTCTCTCTCTCTCTCTCTCTCTCTCGACGGTCATTTTCTCTCACCCGGTGTTCATTTATATGTTTCTCCGTCTCGAGTCACTCTCTGTCTATCTGTCTGTCTGTCTGTCTGTCTGTCTGTCTCTGTCTTTCCCTGTCTCTGTCTCTGTCTCTGTCTCTCTCTCTCTCTCTCTCTCTCTCTCTCTCTCTCTCTCTCTGTATATATGTCTTTGTCTGTGTCTCCCTCAGAGCGAAGAGTGTATCCCCACGGACCGTAGGGATACACTCTTTGCTCTGAGTCTCTTCGCCTCTGTCTTTCTATGTATGCCTAACTCGATCACTTGTCTTATGGTGGAGACAGCTGGAAGATCTCTGAATATAATTGAAGAGGAGTAGTCTTCCGTTTAGAAAATGTGTACTCTGCCTTGCAGATTAGAAGTTTGTGCTGTCCGGGCTGGGTAAAGGGAGTGGAGGGGAAGGGGGGGGGGGAGTGGGTAAGAGAGGGGTAAGAGAGACGAAAGAGGAAACTGGACAGGAAAAAATCACTGCCTGAAGCATTCAATAAAGCCAGAAAAAAAGAAAGTACGACATGTAGGTTTTCAATTCATATTTTTGTAAAGTGTGTGTTCGTGGCTGCTTTCATGGGGTGCCTGTATCCTCAGGAATTTGAGGATTTTTTTCTATCTCTCTTTTTCTGACACCGTTCATTTAACGTCATTTTTACAGGACAGGTTTTTTTTTCCTTTCAGTTATACGTTGTAGTAGTTTGACCTTATTGTTTTAGTACAAGAAGAGCTCGTTCACCAGTAGCAAAGAATCACTCAGTCCGTCAGTGTGTCTGAGTGTGTGTGATGGGGCCGGGAGGGCCTTTCCCGTGACCGGCCACCTGCAATATACGGACAGGTTTGCACTGGCCCTAGGGTGTCCGTTTATGAGAGGGACTGCTGTAGCAGTAAAGCTAGTGTGATACATAAGTAATCAATTTATCCACTTGACTATATTCACAACAGGGACTTATCACTCTTCTTTGCATGTTTGTATGCCTACGTATTTTCAAATACTCTGCAACACATGTAACCCAAATACAACATGTGCCCGTACACTACCGCTTCTTTTATGAAAACATTGCTTCGGCCATGTTGATTTTAATCAACCAATTTTCTTGGTGTATAGCTCATTTGACTTCTGTCGTGGAAATTATGTCAAAAGAAAAGCTGTACCCATTAAAGCAAGCGCGCTAGCAAACGCACACACTCAGTGACACACACAACGGAAGCATAAGTACACATACGCACACAAACAAAAGCTCTTTCTCTCTCTCTCTCTCTCTCTCTCTCTCTCTCTCTCTCTCTCTCTCTCTCTCTCTCTCTCTCTCTCTCTCTCTCTCTCTCACACCAAAGAGGGTGCCTCTTTGCTCACACATAAAATCCCCCCCACCCCACCCCCTCTCTCTCTCCCTCACACTCTTTTCCTCTATCCTTGTAAAATAAAGTTCCATCATCATCATCTGTCTCTCTCTCTCTCTCTCTCTCTCTCTCTCTCTCTCTCTCTCTCTCTCTCTCTCTCTCTCTCTCTCTCTCTCTCTCTCTCTCTCTCTCTCTCCCCTCCTACCTCTCTCTATATATCTCTCTTAAAGGAACGAACATCCTTACTGATAAAATGTAAAATCAACCCAACCTTTTCATAAGCTATTTTATATGTTTAAAAAATGGTTGTGTTGGTGTCTAACTATCTCACCAACCATTTTATTGCTGATGTCCATAACTTGACAATAATCTTAATCCCACATTCTCTGATCTCTTTGTCTTATTTAACAGTGACGGTATCGCACCAAGACACCCCACTGCGCCATCAACAAACCCCTGGCACCAAGACGGCCGCCATGGGGGATGTGGGGGGTGCACGCCAGGGGAGCAAACCCCGCCCCCTGGGACAGGTGAAGACCGAAAGCCTGCATTTCAACTCGGGTAGCTCGGGTACCCGACCCGCGCCCTCGCCGCTCGTCTCCGCTTTCACAGACCTACGGAGTGTCTATGGTGGCGAGGAAGGACTGAGAGCTTCTATTAAGTGAGTTTGTGGGTGTGTATGTGTGTGTGTGTGTGTGTGTGTGCATGTGTGTGTGTGTGTGCATGTGTGTGTGTAGGTGTGTGTGTGTGTGTGTGTGTGTGTGTGTGTGTGTGTGTGTGTGTGTGTGTGTGTTTGTGTGTGTGTGTGAGATTGTGATCGGTGTGTATGTTTCTCACTGGGAACTTGCATAACAATCTGAGAGATGCGCATGTCTGCAATGTCGAATTATGGTGTCGTGCTGCATTTAAAAAAACAATTTGAAAATTGACTCTTTAAGATGCTTTATTATTTTTCTCGGTGGTGGCTCTCTCTCTCTCTCTCTCTCTCTCTCTCTCTCTCTCTCTCTCTCTCTCTCTCTCTCTCTCTCTCTCTCTCTCTCTCTCTCTCTCTCTCTCTCTCTCTCTCTCTCTCTCTCTCTCTCTCTGCTTGTGTCTGTCTGCCTGTCTCAATTTGTTGTTGTTGTTGTTGTTGTTGTTGTTGTTGTTGTTGTTGTTGTTGTTGTTGTTGTTGTTGTTGTTGTATGTGTGGCTTTGTCATTACAATGGAAGCAATAATTCAGAAGATAGGATGTACCGGTAAAATTTAAAAAAGAACAAAACAACAATGGACACAACAACGAACAACAACAACGACACTACCACCGCCAAAGACGACACCTCCCCTACCAACAACACCACAACTGCCGCTTACACTTTTCTTTACGGTTCTTCATGCCAGACAAAGAAACTAGAACACATTTCAACGGCATATTTGTAAACACGAACCGATTAGCAACGTGTTTTTTGGCAACTAGAATTTGCAACGAAAACGATAAAATCTTACAGGTAATAGTGTTTACCTACGAATGTTTTGCGAGTGCGCAGTAGAACGTGTTCTATGTATACGATTGTCGAACGCTGTTGGTCTTGCAAAGATGACAAGAAATGAACACCTTAGCCGTTGCATGTACATAATCTATATCTATGCTAGTCCCGTATAGCTATTTGTGTTCTAGCAGACAGTGAAGGTTGATGGTGCCGTGTTTCGTAGGCTGGAAGAGTTTATGTGAACTTTACAATAGTGAGTTCTGTTACTGTTGTTATGGTGGCAGTGGTGGTTTATAGTTGTATTATTGCTGGGAGCTGTGCCATTTCTAAATCGCACTTTTTGCATATTTTCATAAGCTTGAGTCTGAAGTTAGTATTACTTCTTTTTCTTTTATCCAAGAAATTCAAACAGTGAGTTTGCGAGACAGACTTGCTCTCTTTTCCCTGGCGGCGTCGGCGTTAGAACAGACACCGACTGCAAACGATTTTTGTGGGGTTTTTTTTTTTTTTTTTTTGGGGGGGGGGGGGGGGAAATCATATAGTTCTAAGGGCTAGGTAACACGTGGGCCAATGTGTTTAAGCGTGTGTTCTCTTCACATTGCTGCCCAGTGATTAGAGGAGTTTCAGTGATCACTTGTATGCATCTCATACTCAGTAACAATACTAGGTTTTTTTTTAAACCCAGAACAAGCAAGGTTAGTGTATGTAAGTTAATGGAACGTTTAATTGTTGACAAAATAGGATAAAGCAAGTATATCGAACCAATGGTCTGTAAAAGGGACACACAGACCAAATAATTATTACGAGGGGAATGCAGCAAATAAATAAAAGATGTACTAACTAAATGTGAGTTGGATGTGATAAGGCCCCCCCCCAAAAAAAAGGTCTGTTTACGGTAACATAGGCCAAAAAAATAGGGTCTGTAGGTCGGGATTTTTTTTT
>NC_090249.1:34246907-34271720 GCF_037325665.1 Littorina saxatilis
CCCACGGACCGTAGGGATACACTCTTTGCTCTGAGTCTCTTCGCCTCTGTCTTTCCATGTATGCCTAACTCGACCACTTGTCTTATGGTGGAGACAGCTGGAAGATCTCTGAATATAATTGAAGAGGAGTAGTCTTCCTTTTAGAAAATGTGTACTCTGCCTTGCAGATTACAAGTTTGTGCTGTCCGGGCTGGGTAAAGGGAGTGGAGGGGAAGGGGGGGGGGGGGGGAGTGGGTAAGAGAGGGGTAAGTGAGACGAAAGAAGAAACTGGACAGGGAAAAGTCACTGCCTGAAGCATTCAATAAAGCCAGAATAAAAGAAAGTACGACATGTAGGTTTTCAATTCATATTTTTGCAAAGTGTGTGTTTGTGGCTGCTTTCATGGGGTGCCTGTATCCTCAGGAATTTGAGGATTTTTTCTATCTCTCTTTTTCTGACACCGTTGATTTAACGTCATTTTTACAGGACAGTTTTGTTTTCCTTTCAGTTA
The DNA here is from genome assembly GCF_037325665.1 of Littorina saxatilis. NCBI lineage: Eukaryota > Metazoa > Mollusca > Gastropoda > Littorinimorpha > Littorinidae > Littorina > Littorina saxatilis. The sequence goes on from NC_090249.1 coordinate 34,247,398, forward strand.
TACGTTGTAGTAGTTTGACCTTATTGTTTTAGTACAAGAAGAGCTCGTTCACCAGTAGCAAAGAATCACTCAGTCCGTCAGTGTGTCTGAGTGTGTGTGATGGGGCCGGGAGAGCCTCTCCCGTGACCGGCCACCTGCAATATACGGACAGGTTTGCACTGGCCCTAGGGTGTCCGTTTATGAGAGGGACTGCTGTAGCAGTAAAACTAGTGTGATACATAAGTAATCAATTTATCCACTTGACTATATTCACAACAGGGACTTATCACTCTTCTTTGCATGTTTTTATGCCTACGTATTTTCAAATACTCTGCAACACATGTAACCCAAATACAACATGTGCCCGTACACTACTGCTTCTTTTATGAAAACATTGCTTCGGCCATGTTGATTTTAATCAACCAATTTTCTTGGTGTATAGCTCATTTGACTTCTGTCGTGGTCAGTAATTATGTCAAAAGAAAAGCTGTACCCATTAAAGCAAGCGCGCTAGCAAACGCACACACTCACTGTGACACACACAACGGAAGCATAAGTACACATACGCACACAAACAAAAGCTCTTTCTCTCTCTCTCTCTCTCTCTCTCTCTCTCTCTCTCTCTCTCTCTCTCTCTCTCTCTCTCTCTCTCTCTCTCTCTCTCTCTCTCACACCAAAGAGGGTGCCTCTTTGCTAACACATAAAATCCCCCGCCACCCCACCCCCTCTCTCTCTCCCTCACACTCTCTTTTCCTCTATCCTTGTAAAATAAAGTTCCATCATCATCATCATCATCATCATCTCTCTCTCTCTCTCTCTCTCTCTCTCTCTCTCTCTCTCTCTCTCTCTCTCTCTCTCTCTCTCTCTCTCTCTCCCCTCCTACCTCTCTCTATATATCTCTCTTAAAGGAACGAACATCCTTACAGATAAAATGGAAAATCAACCCAACCTTTTCATAAGCTATTTTATATGTTTAAAAAATGGTTGTGTTGGTGTCTAACTATCTCACCAACCATTTTATTGCTGATGTCCATAACTTGACAATAATCTTAATCCCACATTCTCTGATCTCTTTGTCTTATTTAACAGTGACGGTATCGCACCAAGACACCCCACTGCACCATCAACAAACCCCGGGCACCAAGACGGCCGCCATGGGGGATGTGGGGGGTGCACGCCAGGGGAGCAAACCCCGCCCCCTGGGACAGGTGAAGACCGAAAGCCTGCATTTCAACTCGGGTAGCTCGGGTACCCGACCCGTGCCCTCGCCGCTCGTCTCCGCTTTCACAGACCTTCGGAGTGTCAATGGTGGCGAGGAAGGACTGAGAGCTTCTATTAAGTGAGTTTGTGGGTGTGTATGTGTGTGTGTGTGTGTGTGTGTGTGTGTGTGTATGTGTGTGTGTAGGTGTGTGTGTGTGTGTGTGTGTTGTGTGTGTGTGTGTGTGCGTGTGTGTGTGTGTGTGTGCGTGTGTGTGTGTGTGTGTGTAAGATTGTGATCGGTGTGTATGTTTCTCACTGGGAACTTGCATAAGATAACAATCTGAGAGATGCGCATGTCTGCAATGTCGAATGATGGTGTCGTGCTGCATTTAAAAAAACAATTTGAAAATTGACTCTTTAAGATGCTTTATTATTTTTCTCGGTGGTGGCTTTCTTTTCTCTCTCTCTCTCTCTCTCTCTCTCTCTCTCTCTCTCTCTCTCTCTCTCTCTCTCTCTCTCTCTCTCTCTCTCTCTCTCTCTCTCTCTCTCTCTCTCTCTCTCTCTCTCTCTCTCTCTCTGCTTGTGTCTGTCTGCCTGTCTCAATTTGTTGTTGTTGTTGTTGTTGTTGTTGTTGTTGTTGTTGTTGTTGTTGTTGTTGTATGTGTGGCTTTGTCATTACAATGGAAGCAATAATTCAGAAGATAGGATGTACCGGTAAAATTTAAAAAAGAACAAAACAACAATGGACACAACAACAAACAACAACAACGACACTACCACCGCCAAAGACGACACCTCCCCTACCAACAACACCACAACTGCCGCTTACACTTTTCTTTACGGTTCTTCATGCCAGAAAAAGAAACTAGAACACATTTCAACGGCATATTTGTAAACACGAACCGATTAGCAACGTGTTAAGTAACACTGTAGCAAATACCAGCGTCAGTGGCAACTAGAATTTGCAACGAAAACGATAAAAGTCTTACAGGTAATAGTGTTTACCTACGAATGTTTTGCGAGTGCGCAGTAGAGCGTGTTCTATGTATACGATTGTCGAACGCTGTTGGTCTTGCAAAGATGACAAGAAATGAACACCTTAGCCGTTGCATATACATATATCTATGCTAGTCCCGCCATAGCTTTTTGTGTTCTAGCAGACAATGAAGGTTGATGGTGCCGTGTTTCGTAGGCTGGAAGAGTTTATGTGAACTTTACAGTAGTCAGTTCTGTTACTGTTGTTATGGTGGCAGTGGTGGTTTATAGTTTTATTATTGCTGGGAGCTAGCTGTGCCATTTCTAAATCGCACTTTTTGCAGATTTTCATAAGCTTGAGTCTGAAGTTAGTATTACTTCCTTTTTTTCAAATCCAAGAAATTCAAACAGTGAGTTTGCGGGACAGACTTGCTCTCTTTTCCCTTGCGGCGTCGGCGTTAGAACAGACACCGACTGCGAACGATTTTTGTGTGTTTATTTATTTAATTTTTTTTATTTTTTTTTTTTTTTTGGGGGGGGGGGGGGGGAATCATATAGTTCTAAGGCAAGTACAGGGCTAGGTAACACGTGGGCCAATGTGTTTAAGCGTGTGTTCTGTTCACATTGCTGCCCAGTGATTAGAGGAGTTTCAGTGATCACTTGTATGCATTTCATACTCAAAAACAATACTAGGGGGGTTTTAAAACCCAGAACAAGCAAGGTTAGTGTATGTAAGTTAATGGAACGTTTAATTGTTGACAAAATAGGATAAAGCAAGTATATCGAACCAATGGTCTGTAAAAGGGACACACAGACCAAATATTACGAGGGGAATGCAGCAAATAAATAAAAGATGTACCAGCTAAATGTGAGTTGGATGTGATTTCTTCTTCTTCTTCTGCGTTCGTGGGCTGAAACTCCCACGTACACTCGTGTTTTTTGCACGAGTTGAATTTTACGTGTATGACCGTTTTTTTACCCCGCCATTTAGGCAGCCATACGCCGTTTTCGGAGGAAGCATGCTGGGTATTTTCGTGTTTCTATAACCCACCGAACTCTGACATGGATTACAGGATCTTTTTCGTGCGCACTTGGTCTAAGTTGTGCTTGCGTGTACACACGGGGGTGTTCGGACACCGAGGAGAGTCTGCACACAAAGTTGATTATGAGAAATAAATCTCTCGCCGAACGTGGGGACGAACTGACGCTGACAGCGGCCAACTGGATACAAATCCAGCGCGCTACCGACTGAGCTACATCCCCGCCCCGAATGTGATAAGATGGTCACTGTTTCTTTCAACTCTGACCATCTTACCAATCACTCATCATTATTTGTCTGTGTGTTCACTATAAAGACTATTGGGTCGATGTACTTGAGATTTTCTTGTTTTGTCAAACATTTCACGTTCCATTATACACTAACATTATTGTGTTTTTTATTCGGGACTTTGGCGTGTTATCAGTCTATCTGGTTTTGACTTTATGGAATGTTTGATTATGGGCAAAACAAAACTTTTTTTTTTTCCCCCCCGTGAAAAACTCTTACGCTTCAAGTCGTGTCGACGTTGCGTTTCATTCAAAGCTCCGTAATCATACCTGCCTGACGGCGTTGATCTCGTGTTAGTTCAGAGTAATAACAAGTGTGTCGGGGCATTGTTGGACTTGTGTTTACCCAAAGAAATACGGGTTGTATTGCGCCTTCCCGTGTGAATGGGGGAGTGTTGCATTACACTCGATGCTATTGAACTCGTGTGTATACGACGATAATGAAACGAGTGTCGGGTTGTTGACACTGAGCTGAGACGGGGTGTTTGAAGACAGGTAGGTACACTTCTGTACATGAGTACATGTATAATGAAAAGTGTTGTTGTCAGTTGGAGTGTGAATGTACATGTAGGTACAACTTCTGTACAAGTGTATAGTTAAAAGCGTTTTTGTCAGTATGAATGTGAATGTCCATGTAAATACAACTTCTGTACAAGTGTATAATTAAAGCTTGTGGAGGGAGACCTTGCCTTTTGCATAGGTTGTTTTGGATCGGGTTATACTGGCGAACAAAAAGGGAAGAAAATTAAAGGGGTGGAATAGTTATTAATCTTTTTCTGACAATTTGTCTGTGCAAGCCCATGTCTGCATCTAAGTGTCTGTCTGTCGTATATCTGCCTGTTTGCCTGTCTGTCTCAGTTTGTGCACGTGAGACTGTTTGTCGGAGAGAGAGAGAGAGAGAGAGAGAGAGAGAGAGAGAGAGAGAGAGAGAGAGAGAGAGAGAGAGAGAGAGAGAGAGAGAGAGAGAGAGAGAGAGAGAGAGAGAGAGAGAGAATACACGCACGCACACTGTACAGATATGAGAGAAGCGTGATGGAAAGAGAGAGAGAGAGAGAGAGAAAGAGAAAGAGAAAGAGAGAGAGAGACAGAGACAGACAGAGAGACAGAGAGAAAGAGAGAGAGAGAGAGAGAGAGAGAGAGAGAGAGAGAGAGAGTAGAGAGAGATAAGTATGACATACATAATATATCATACATACATCTATCTGTTTGTCTGTCTGCCTATCTCCGTCTGTCTGTCTGTCTGTCTACTTCATTTCGTCTTTTCTCTTCGAGTATCTATCAGTACATCCGTGTACCAGCTTATCTACCTTATTAAATCTAGACTGTCCCACAGCAGATATATTTTCTAAGAAGCTATTCTATAATTGAGTGCGTTCTCCTGAACGTTAATTTTTTAAGAACACTTTCAGTAATATGTATTCACAAGCGATATTTTATTTTTCGAGTTGTTCGCTTCGTAACGCAAGTTTACGTTTGAAACGCATGCTTGGCTGACAAGTTATTGTGATAGTCTAATATTAAAGCATATTAGTAATCGCGTTCGTCTGAACATGTCTTACAAAGTTTGTTGTAGTTAGGACGTTATACAGTACATTACATTAAAACATTAATTATCTAATCGCCAAACTGACTTGTTTCCCACTTGGTCTACATAAATAATGTAGATCAACTCTCTCTCTCTCTCTCCCTCTCTCTCTCTCTCTCTCTCTCTCTCTCTCTCTTAAATGAAGGCGTGCTCCTTCACAAAATACTTTCCGGCCGTGCACCACGAACTTTCGTTGCAAACTTTAAAGTCAAACCAAACCGAAAGTTTAACATCCCAATTCCAAGGATAGATCTCTTCAAATCAAGCTTAGCTTATTCTGGTAGCGTCCTGTGGAATTCTCTCCCGGAATTTGTGAGAGTCCCAATGAGTCTCAATACTTTCAAAAAACACCTTTCACTGTATTTAATGTTAAATTACGAAAAATCACAGTGATGGAAGACTTCGTGTAGTTATATTTTCATTTGTCCAAAGCATCAGTGTTCATTATATCCACACAAAAACACTCAAAGCTTTAATAACACATTTACTCATGCATGTGTGAATATGTGATTAGATTAGTCCCCTCTCTGGGCGAGGGCTCAGTGGTTAAAAAAAAGCTCGTTGTATTGCTTATGCCACAACCCTCGAAAAATAAAATTTGATTTGATTTGATTTGATCTCTCTCTCTCTCTCTCTCTCTCTCTCTCTCTCTCTCTCTCTCTCTCTCTCTCTCTCTCTCTCTCTCTCTCTCTCTCTCTCTCTCTCTCTCTCTTATGACTGAATAATGACAACTGTTAGCTCTATGGGCAGAAGTCCACTTTCCGCGGCTGTATAAATAATAAATGCATTTTGTAATGTACACTGAGACGCGTGTTCATAGACGGGGCTTCACATAAGTAGTTCTTGCTCGTTGCTGCGCGTAAAATTGCCGGTAATATTGGTCCGCGAATGCACTCTTCATATAACATGCGAAAACAATGTGCTTTTGGTATGAACGTTGATTGTAAAGAAAATATGAACAATACCGATCGTCTGTCTGTCTGTCTTCCCGTCTTTATGTAACTTTGGCTGCCGTGCGCGTGTCTCTATGAATGTCTCTTTGCCTGCCTGCATATCTACCGTGTCTGTGCGTAGTAGTGAATGTGTGTGTGTGTGTGTGTGTGTGTGTGTGTGTGTGTGTGTGTGTGTTTGTGCGTGTGTGTGTGCGTGTGTGTGTGTGTTTGTGCGTGTGTGTGTGTGTGTGTGTGTGTGTGCGTGCGTGCGTGTGTGTGTGTCTGCGTGTGTGTTTGTGTCTGCGTGTTTGTGTGTGTGTGTGCGTGCGTGCGTGCGTGTGTGCGTACGTGTTTGTGTGTGTTAGTGTGTGTGTGTGTGTGTACGGTGTGTGTGTGCGCCTCTGGCTGTCTTACTGTCCGTCTGCCTGTGTGTCTGCCTCTCTGTCTGTCTGTCTTTCTGACTGTCTGCTTATGTCCCTATCTGTCAGTTTATCTGCGTGTGTCTGTCTGCCGGCATGTATGAGTGAATCGCGAAATATGATGATTGTGATAGTAAAAAAGAATCTTGATCTCATAATATTTATTATATATTGTATTTGTAACGTTTTATTAACATAAGTTGACAGCACACTGAGTTAAGGTTCGTGGTAGTAGGTGTGCTCAGTTGTTATTAATATAAGGACGGATAGTCTCCACAATCTGCAAGAATGTTGCACTTTTAAATGTCGTCAACCTTTTCTCACATAGTGCATTTTTTTTTTTTTTTTTAGAGGTTACTTTACTGACCTACTAAAGTCAAACGAACAGAAAAGAATGTGAACGCAACACTGTTAAAAATCAACTCCTATTATCATCGAACTGGTCTTCGTAAGCGAAAGCGTCTCATCGGGACTATGGACTATGACAATGCATGCCGACATACGCTGTCAGCTGCAGTGGAACCACCCCTTCAAGACCTAAAATAAATCTGAGAAAATCAGGAGGGAGTCTTAAAATGGAGGTGAACTTAAAGAGGTTGTAAACAGACCATCGTTAAAAGCAAGGTCTTAAAATGGAGGTGAACTTATAGAGGTTGTAAACAGACCATCGTTAAAAGCAAGGTCTTAAAATGGAGGTGAACTTATAGAGGTTGTAAACAGACCATCGTTAAAAGCAAGGTCTTAAAATGGAGGTGAACTTATAGAGGTTGTAAACAGACCATCGTTAAAAGCAAGGTCTTAAAATGGAGGTGAACTTAAAGAGGTTGTAAACAGACCATCGTTAAAAGCAAGGTCTTAAAATGGAGGTGAACTTAAAGAGGTTGTAAACAGACCATCGTTAAAAGCAAGGTCTTAAAATGGAGGTGAACTTAAAGAGGTTGTAAACAGACCATCGTTAAAAGCAAGGTCTTAAAATGGAGGTGAACTTAAAGAGGTTGTAAACAGACCATCGTTAAAAGCAAGGTCTTAAAATGGAGGTGAACTTAAAGAGGTTATAAACGACCATTGTTAAAAGCAAGGTCTTAAAATGGAGGTGAACTTAAAAGAGGTTGTAAACAGACCATCGTTAAAAGCAAGGTCTTAAAATGGAGGTGAACTTAAAGAGGTTGTAAACAGACCATCGTTAAAAGCAAGGTCTTAAAATGGAGGTGAACTTAAAGAGGTTGTAAACAGACCATCGTTAAAAGCAAGGTCTTAAAATGGAGGTGAACTTAAAGAGGTTGTAAACAGACCATCGTTAAAAGCAAGGTCTTAAAATGGAGGTGAACTTAAAGAGGTTGTTAACAGACCATCGTTAAAAGCAAGGTCTTAAAATGGAGGTGAACTTAAAGAGGTTGTTAACAGACCATCGTTAAAAGCAAGGTCTTAAAATGGAGGTGAACTTAAAGAGGTTATAAACAGACCATCGTTAAAAGCAAGGTCTTAAAATGGAGGTGAACTTAAAGAGGTTATAAACAGACCATCGTTAAAAGCAAGGTCTTAAAATGGAGGTGAACTTAAAGAGGTTGTAAACAGACCATCGTTAAAAGCAAGGTCTTAAAATGGAGGTGAACTTATAGAGGTTGTAAACAGACCATCGTTAAAAGCAAGGTCTTAAAATGGAGGTGAACTTTAAGAGGTTGTAAACAGACCATCGTTAAAAGCAAGGTCTTAAAATGGAGGTGAACTTAAAGAGGTTGTAAACAGACCATCGTTAAAAGCAAGGTCTTAAAATAGAGGTGAACTTAAAGAGGTTGTAAACAGACCATCGTTAAAAGCAAGGTCTTAAAATGGAGGTGAACTTAAAGAGGTTGTAAACAGACCATCGTTAAAAGCAAGGTCTTAAAAGGATGGAGTCTTAAATCGTGGTGTCCTAAAAAAAAGGGGGGGAGGGTTCCACTGTAGTAGTGATTTAGTGAGGATCGTCACCTTTGCAAAGAAAGAAAGAAGCAGACAAGTTCTCTTTTATCACGCCTGTAAAGATTTTATTGAACACTAAGGCATTAGCGAATCGATTTGCCATTCAAGATATGGGATTTTTGCCTTTAAGGGGGGTTACTGGTATATATCCTGGCATAGGCCCATGGTCGAAAACAGCCTGGCGTTCAAAATGATCTTTTTGGTAAGGGGAAGATTTGAGGCACCGGAGAGAAAAGTTCTGAAAGTTTAAACCGTTTTTACACTCAGTCAAGTTTTGACTAAATGTTTTAACATAGAGGGGGAATCGAGACGAGGGTCGTGGTGTGTGTGTGTGTGTGTGTGTGTGTGTGTCTGTATGTGCGTGTGTGTGTGTGTGGAGCGATTCAGACCAAACTACTGGACCGATCTTTATGAAATTTGACATGAGAGTTCCTGGGAATGATATCCCCGGACATTTTTTTATTTTTTTCGATAAATACCTTTAATGACGTCATATCCGGCTTTTTGTAAAAGTTGAGGCGGCACTGTCACACCCTCATTTTTCAATCAAATTGATTGAAATTTTGGCCAAGCAATCTTCGACGAAGGCCGGACTTCGGTATTGCATTTCAGCTTGGTGGCTTAAAAATTAATTAATGACTTTGGTCATTAAAAATCTGAACATTGTTAAAAAAATAATTTGTTTTTAAAACGATCCAAATTTACGTTCATCTTATTCTGCATCATGTTCTGATTCAAAAAAACATATAAATGTGTTATATTCGGATTAAAAACAAGCTCTGAAAATTAAAAATATAAAAATTATTATTAAAATAAAATTTCCGAAATCGATTTAAAAACAATTTCATCTTATTCCTTGTGGGTTCCTGATTCCAAAAACATATAGATGTGATATGTTTGGATTAAAAACACGCTCAGAAAGTTAAAAAGAATAGAGATAAAGAAAAGCGTGCTATCCTTCTCAGCGCAACTACTACCCCGCTCTTCTTGTCAATTTCACTGCCTTTGCATCGAGCGGTGGACTGACGATGCTACGAGTATACGCTCTTGCTGTAAAAATGCAGTGAGTTCAGTTTCATTCTGTTAGTTCGACAGCTTGACTTAAAACCCATATCCTACCATGCACGCTTCACACGTGCATTAAAAAAGTTGAAGAATTTAGTGGCAATGAAAGCGAGATTACTTTTGATTTTGATGTGCCGCGATTGCTGATAGAGTTGTCTACCTTTTCAACACCCCTTCCCGCTTCCTGCTTGCAAAACTCACACGTGGAAACATCTTTTCTGCAGCAGACTCGAAAAAATGACTTCGAAATCTTCACGTCAATCTCAGTAAGTGCCATTTATTTACAAAAGCAGTTATTTTGCTAATGCTTGCACTTTTATTTGCATGGACATCTATGGAAAAACATGTTAGATTCGATTTGTGTGTAGGATGAAAGTTCCATGGAACTTTTGATCGAAGTAAAAGGTAACGTCTCTGCACGCTTCAAGCGTGCATGGTAGTGAAAGGCCCCTATATTTAGTGCTGGGCCACGTACGCTTCACGCGTGCATGGTAGCGAGAGACCCCTGGATGTTGTGTACTTACATACTCTATAAACATGCACATAGTAAAATGCTTTTGACTTTCAAATAAACATGCAGTGGCGGCTCCAGTGGTGCGGCGTAGGGGGCACTATTTCTTGTTCTTTTGATGATAATATTGTGTTCTTTTGATGCTATGTTCGTATTGTGTTCTTTTGACGCTATGTTCGTGTCTCTGCTCTCCCCTTGCAGACAACAACACACTGGACCCAAACGACAAGGTCAGCAAAGTCAGGGCATTCCTCTCGATGATCAACGAGAGGTGTCTGTTGTATTTCCCTGAGCAGCAACATCTCTCAATCGATGAGAGCATGGTCCCCTATTTCGGACACCACTCGACAAAACAATTCATCCGAGGGAAGCCAATTAGATTTGGTTTCAAACTGTGGACCCTCGCTGACCCGCTTGGGTACGTTGTTCAATTCGAACCGTACACTAGGGCTGGCGGTGGTCAACCATACGGTCGTCTTGGTCTCGGGGGAACGGTGGTCAAAGATCTGATTTCGGAGCTTCCACAACGCCCTTATCACCTGACGTTTGACAACTTCTTCACATCTCTTCCACTGCTGAGTGATCTTGCGGCTAACAGCATAGGGGCGACAGGAACAATCAGGAAGAACCGCATAGAACACCTGCCCAATGAGAGATGCCACCCGGTTCGCCAAAGAAGACCGTGGTACCCTTGACTTCCGTCATGACCGACGCAGCAACGTACTGGTTGTGGAATGGAACGACAACAGTGTAGTGACCGCGGCGAGCAACTGCGATCGTGTGATGCCGCTTGCGTGAGTTCGGCGCTGGTCAAGAGCACAACGTCAGTTTGTTCAGATACAGCAGCCAGATCTGATCAGAGTGTACAACGCAACCATGGGTGTAGTTGACAGGGCAGATCAAAATATCAATGCCTATCGCATCTCTTTGCGCACCAAAAAGTGGTGGTGGCCATATTTTGCACATGTGCTGGAACTCGTGATGCAGAATGCGTGGCTGTTGTTCCGGAGAACAGATGCACACACCGCCGAGCCTCTCGACTTGCTTGCCTTCCGGCGACGCATTGTGCAAGTCTACCTGATGCGGCATGGAGCCATTGCCAAGCCACGGCGTGCTGCTCGACTTGCTCTGCCTGCCGTCCACAGAGTGCCAGACGAAGTCAGGTTTGATGGCGTCGCCGTCGGTCATTTCGCTGGTCCATCGCAGACAACAAAGCGGTGCGCACTGTGCAAGAAGAACACCAAGAAACTCTGCCTGAAATGCACAGTTGGACTTCACAATCAGTGCTTCAATGCGTTTCACGGCATCCACTGAGATGACGCTCTGCTCAACTTGCCATGTCTACAGAGCTCAAAGTTGAAACTTATGAGTTTGAGGAACTATTTGTGAACTGTAGGTCTTGTCATCACTACTTTGTGTTTGTTCGTATCATTTGTTTGTGAAGTTTTGGAGATAAAAAAAAAACACGTACCAGGCCTCTTGATACCATGCACTCTCTGAGCGTGCATCATGAGAACACTTATACGTACCCGTTGGCTACCATGCACTCTTCAAGCGTGCGTCCTCAAAAACTCATAAGAAAAATAAAAGTTCAAATGTTATGATTATATTTGTGTTATAGAGTGTGTTTGTGATGGTAAAAAGCGAAAAAAAATCAAAATTATCTAAAAAAAAAATGTTGGTAGGATATGGGATAAATGTTGTTATTTCGCCTTGCGCGACTTGTTTTGTTTTTTTGTTGTCGTTCCTTGGTTTCTTTCAAAAGGTGTACGTGTGAGTGAAAATTTGACTATTTCATGTTTTTGGTCGCACATCGTGGCATAATAAGGTGATAACAAACCGTTAAGTCCGGTAATGATTATATAAATTAAAGCAAAACCCTCCTCAGTAAAATTAATACCGTGTCTGTACTTAGCTTCTGGTTTAGCGTTTTGAAGTTTTAAATCTTGTCTTCATCAGAAACTGCCTGTCGTTGTGCAAATTCATTGCCTTCCTTCCTTCAGTCTTTTTCGATCAAAGTTTTTTCCGGTCTTGTTTTTTAGGTTGCAGACGAGGTTTTATTGCAAACAGGTGAACTAAAACACGGTTTGAGTTCCTGGATCAAGACCACACTTCAGACTATGGACTGAAATGCTCTATCTGTGGGGCACCTGTGGTCTCAGATCTCTTCAAGACATTCGTGTGTTTCTTGGGGATTTGGACAGCAAGGCTTTCGCCTGAAGCCTTGGCTTTTTTCTGTTCACTTGTGTCAGCTACAGGCGTTATACTTGGGGGGCAAACTGTTACAGAGATACCACAAATGTGTCTTGATTTGTTGGCGTTGATGTGAATAATTCGCCTTCATGACTACTTCCGTAAAATGTGAGTGAGTGTTGTAATTGAGATATGGATTACTCTGTCGTACTCTATCTAGATAAGCAAATGAATAGATATACCATTCACTTGATAACATTTCATATATTTATGACAAAAGTTAGTCTTTTCTGCTGATATGCACTGTTACTGTACTAATGGACTACAGTTTTGTTAAATTATCCTGATGACATTGGAGATTTTGGCAGTCCGGCTGTGTCAGTCTGCAACGTAGGGGAGGTGTGTGCGTGTGTGTGTGTGTGTGAGAGAGAGAGAGAGAGAGAGAGAGAGAGAGAGAGAGAGAGAGAGAGAGAGAGAGAGAGAGAGAGAGAGAGATGATGTGTGGGTACAGGTGTGGGTGCGTGCGCGCGCGCATGCCATGCGTATGTGTGTTCAGTAGAGAGTGAGAGAGGGAGGGCGGATGTGTCGGTAAAGGTGTGTGTGCGTGCGTGCGTGCGCGCGTATATTTTGAGAACCCAGACAAAGGCGTATTGTTGTTGGAATCTCCAGAGTTAGAGCAGCATTTTCAGTTACAATCAAGGTTTAGCTTGTGTTGGTTAAAACACACTATCGATTAACGATCACTATTAGGCCTACCTCGTCAGTGTGATTGACCTGCATGTTAAAACGAATCAGAAATTTCTTTTTTTTCCGCCTGCTTAAAGGTCGGCGAATCATGATGTCGGCAACTCACATGCTGTGCTCTGTGTTTTAAACGTCCTATATATCCCTTCGCTTTTTTTCTAAAAGCTATATAATGGTGCAGGCTTTGCGAGGTTTCGGATACAAACACAGATTTATCCGTGTGGTGTGTACAGCGCACAGATCTCAGCTCTCTCTTTCTCTCTGCGTGCCCCCCACCCAAGAAAGAAGCAAATGAACTTAACGCGTTAATCCTTCTGTATTAGAGGTTTCGAGTTTTCGAGATCTCTGTCACTCTCCTTCTCTGTCTCTCCCCCCCCCCCCCCCTCTCTCTCTCTCTCTCTAAACAAAACAACAACAACAACAACAACAACAACAACAACAACAACAACAACAACAACAACAACAACAAGTTAATGTATCTTACTACCTAGTATGTTCCACAGTTATTTGCGAAAGTAACAGCAAAGGTTACATTCGTCTTTCTAACCCTCGTTTGTTGTTCGTCCTTCTAGTCTGTGCCTGAATGAAGTGTCTTTTGCAATAGTTCTCATCCTCCTTTCTGTCTATTTGTTCCAAGGTCTATGCTTGAGTTACGGGAAAGGTTATATTAGGCTTTCTAACCCTCGTTTGTTGTTCGTCCTCCGAGTCTGTGCCGGGATGAAGTGTCTTTTGTTATAGTGGTTCTCATCCTCCTTTCTGTCTGTTTGTTCCACAGGTCTATGCGTGAGCTACGGGAAAGCCTGCGACATGCGGCGCTGCTCAACATCGTGGCGGCCGCCAACAACGACCCTGCCTTCCGCGACCTCCCGCCCCATGACCCCCGCCCCCAGTTGCAGGGCGTCGCCCCATCTCATCTCGCCCCGCCCCACCATCAGCGGCGCAGGGTGACTTCGCCCCTCGCCCTCCAAGTCACCAGCAGTCGAGGTTCTCCCATTCCGCAGACTACGGAAAATGGAGGGCGCTCTGCTGGCAGCGGGACGTACCACATCCCCAGTCCATGTCCGGAGAGTGGAGGCTCCTCTCCGCAGACTCTGGTGGCCAACTTGCTGTCCCCGCGCATAAGAACCATCTCCATCCCACGCCCAGGAGCTCGGGCCAACGATCTGCCCGGGCCTTTCATCCACAGGTCCGCCACTCAGGCCAAGGAATGTCTCAGCAGAGTGGGAGAGCTGGTACGGTCTCGCACGGAAGGGGTGGAGTCTGCGACCACCCACGACGTGGCAGCGCTGAAAATGACAGTGTCAGGCGGTGGGTTGCAGCTCGTTCAAGGCCACGCTTTAATTGACACGGCGCGAAGCCACGGGAACGCTACTCAGACTTTTAGAAACGCTTCTGCTGCGAAAACTTTCAGCGCCATGTCCCGAGACACCACCGTGTCAAGGAATTCAGGTCCGCCCCCCAGCGCCTCACACGGCAGTGAAAGTAGCAGAACTACTACATCAGATCTTCGCACAAGGAAGGGCGGAGCTAAGAGTAGTAATGGGGAGGAGACACGAGCGAGCAGCGGTCAGCAGATGATATCGGTCCGACGCCATCTGACGGCTGGCAAGAAACTAGAACTGGTCAAGCGGCTGACGGAGATGGCCAAATGCGAGGCAGTGGACATGAATGACCCTCTTGCTAGCGAGGACGAAGGAGTGGATGGCGGTGTTGATGATTGTGTTGGTGGTGGTGGAGCGCCATCGACCTTCATGCCGCCTATGATCATCATGTCCCAGCAACGATACGACAAGAGCCAGCAGAATTTTTCTTCGTCTTCCCTCGCTGCTGAATCTGTCGGCTTCTCACAAAACACTATGGTAGACTCAGAACTCCCTGGAGCCACTAGAAATTCCCCCACCACTACCACTACCACCACTAACTTAACCATGTACCGCGCTAAGTCTCTCTCCTCCCTCATGGCTTCCAACAACTACAACTACATGAGCAACTCGCGCAACAAGGCTTCAAGCCATAACCCAGACACTCATCCCACTGCCCAGAACACTCTGGAAAGAACTGTAAGCGGGTCTATGCCAGATCTGATGGAAGGTTTAGAGGCTTCAGAGCGCAAGCAACACTATACGCTAGAGCGGAACGACTCCGGAGACAGAATAGGACTGGATGATTCTCTCTTCACGGACGGCATCGTCGGGAAAACGATCCGCAAGAAAGGGGAGGCAGAAGGAGAAGGAGGGATGGGCCTCGTGGAGTCCCGCCCCCTACTCCCAGCCACGCCCTCCATCCGCTCTCAGCGCGGGACTCGACCCTCTGGGCGACGCTCTTCTCTAGGACCGCTGGACCCAGCAACCCCTGCAGGTCCCAAGCTCACCTCCACTACCACCTACGTTCTCAACCTCGCCCCGAGCTCCAACCCCGCCACCAAAGGTTCTAAACCCGCCTCAGACATTCCCACGGGCACCATGCCCCTTGACTACATCTCTTCTTACACTCCAACGCTCCCTACTCTTACCATCACTGGACTTCAAAGAGAGAAAACTGTAACGGGGGGCGAGCCTGCGTCCACTTCCCGCGCCGCCCGAGAGCTACGACCCGCGAATAAGAACAGCGTGTCGAGCAGCATGGAGCTATTCCAGCAGTTGGACGATCAGTGCGAGAAGCTTCAACGGCAGCTGAACATCAGCGTCAACGTTCCCACTCGTCGTTCTCACACCTGGCAGGTAGGTGCTGTGCGTGGGGAGGGGTGAGGTGTGGATGTGCATGAGTGTCTGACAGTGTTTGTATCGATGCGTGAGAGTGAGGAATTTTGTAAAGAGGATTGCATCTTTCTTTCTTTATTTGGTGTTTAACGTCGTTTTCAACCACGAAGGTTATATCGCGACGGGGAAAGGGGGAAGATGGGATAGAGCCACTTGTCAATTGTTTCTTGTTCACAAAAGCACTAATCACAAATTTGCTCCAGGGGCTTGCAACGTAGTACAATATATTACCTTACTGGGAGAATGCAAGTTTCCAGTACAAAGGACTTAATATTTCTTACATACTGCTTGACTAAAATCTTTACAAAAATTGACTATATTCTACACAAGAAACACTTAACAAGGGTAAAAGGAGAAACAGAATCCGTGTGTCGCCTCTTACGACATGCTGGGGAGCATCGGGTAAATTCTTCCCCCTAACCCGCGGGGGTAGAGGATTGCATCTGTGGAAAGAGATTAAGAGAGACCGACCAGTCCTTGATTGTAAAACATGTATTCTGGTATACCTCTCCATTTTTGCCAATAATGATGGTGTGTTAGACGTTTTTGCTCTGCTGTTTTGTTCACGAAACACGCCAAGACAGAGACAAAACGCTCTCGAGCTTCCCAGCCAGCAAGACATTAGCGGCCGATAATCGGCCGAACACCCTTCAAAAAGTCGGGCCGGTGACGTCAAAACATACGACGCGGGTGTTGGCCCGACTAACTTTTGCAAAGAGGCAACGATGCGGCCGATAGGCGGCCGAACACCTGCACTATGGCGGCACGCATCCGGTCCGATGTTAATCGGCCCGATGACTTGTTTGACCTGCGGTCCGACACCTTATGCCGACATCGGGAAGATATCGATTTCAGCGGGAAGACATCGGGACGATGTCGGCATAAGGTGTCGGGCCGCAGGTCCAACAAGCCATCGGGCCGATTAACATCGGACCGGATGCGTGCCGCCATAGTACAGGTGTTCGGCCGTTTATGTTAGCTAAAACGGGAGATTTGGCCAAACTTCTGCCACAAAAAGATTTGGCCAAAAAAAGATTTGGCCAAACAAAAAAGATTTGGCCAAATCTTCACTTTTTGGCCAAATCTTTTTTGTTTGGCCAAATCTTTTTTTGGCAAAATCTTTTGTATTTGCTGGCGCTGGTGGACAATATTCACTTTTTTGGCCAAATCTCTTTTTGGCCAAAACTTTGCTTTTTTGGCCAAAACTTTGCTTTTTTGGCCAATACCGCCAGTTTTGGCCAAAAAAGTGTGTTTTTGGCAAAATAAGTGAATATTGTCCACCAGCGCCAAGCAGCTTGGCGCTGGTGAACAATATTCACTTTTTTGGCCAAAAACGCACTTTTTTGGCCAAAACTGGCGGTTTTGGCCAAAACTGGCGTTTTTGGCCGAAACTATACTTTTTTGGCCAAAACTTTGCTTTTTTGGCCAATACCGCCAGTTTTGGCCAAAAAAGTGTGTTTTTGGCAAAAAAAGTGAATATTGTCCACCAGCGCCAAGCAGCTTGGCGCTGGTGGACAATATTCACTATTTTGGCCAAAAACACACTTTTTTTGCCAAAACTGGTGGTTTTGGCCAAAACTGGCGTTTTTGGCCAAAACTGGCGTTTTTGGCCAAAACTATACTTTTTTGGCCAAAACTTTGCTTTTTTGGCCAAAACCGCCAGTTTTGGCCAAAAAAGTGTGTTTTGGCCAAAAAAAGTGAATATTGTCCACCAGCGCCAAGCTGCTTGGCGCTGGTGAACAATATTCACTTTTTTGGCCAAAAACGCACTTTTTTGGCCAAAACTGGCGTTTTTGGCCAAAACTATACTTTTTTGGCCAAAACTTTGCTTTTTTGGCCAAAACTGGTGGTTTTGGCCAAAACTGGCGGTTTTGGCCAAAACTGGCGGTTTTGGCCAAAACTATACTTTTTTGGCCAAAACTTTGCTTTTTTGGCCAAAAACGCCAGTTTTGGCCAAAAAAGTGTGTTTTGGGCAAAAAAAGTGAATATTGTCCACCAGCGCCAAGCAGCTTGGCGCTGGTGGACAATTTTCACTTTTTTGGCCAAAACTATAATTTTTTGGCCAAAACTGGCGGTTTTGGCCAAAACTGGCGTTTTTGGCCAAAACTGGCGTTTTTGGCCAAAACTGGCGTTTTTGGCCAAAACTGGCGTTTTTGGCCAAAACTGGCGTTTTTGGCCAAAAGTATACTTTTTTGGCCAAAACTTTGCTTTTTTGGCCAAAACTGGCGTTTTTGGCCAAAAAAATGAATATTGTCTATCAGCGCCAAGGGGTACTCAAAGATTTGGCCAAAAAATGAAGTTTTGGCCAAAACTATTTTTTGGCCAAAACTTTCAATGCAAAAGTTTTGGCCAAAAAAAGATTTGGCCAAAAAAAGATTTGGCCAAATCTAAAACATTTGGCCAAAAAAGTGAAGATTTGGCCAAATGTTTTAGATTTGGCCAAATATTTTTTTGGCCAAAACTTTGCACTTAAAAGTTTTGGCCAAAACATGTTTTTGGCCAAAAACACACTTTTTGGCCAATAATGTACGTTTTTGGCCAAAAAAGTGTGTTTTTGGCCAAAAAAGTGAATATTGTCCACCAGCGCCAAGCATATACATCAGTATGCACACCCCCCCCCCCAAGTGTAACAGTACAAAACACACCTACAGCTACAGATTCAGCAGTATGTACAACCCCCTCCCCCCCCCCCCCCCCAGTGTCACTGTGCAGAACACACATACAGCTACAGATTCAGCAGTTAGTATGTACACCCCCCCCCCCCCAAGTGTGTAACAGTGCAAAACACACCACCAGCTACAGATAGATCAGTATGTACACCCCCCCCCCCCCCACACCCCAAGTGTTACAATGCAATACACGTCACACCTACAGCTACAGATACATCAGTATGTACACCCCCCCCCCCCCCAAGTGTAACAGTGCAAACCACACTTACAGCTACAGATTCAGCAGTATGTACTCCACCACCCCCCCCCCCCCCCCCCAGTGTAACAGTGCAAAAATCACCAACAACTACTGCAGTATGTACCCCCCCTCCCCCTACAGCTACAGAAGTATGTTACCCCCCCCCCCCCTGTAACAGGACAATACACACCTACATCTACAGCAGTATGTACACACACCCCCCCCCCCCCCCCACTGTAACAAGACAAAACACACCTACATCTATATTTACAGCAGTGTGTACAACACCCCCCTCCCCCACTGTAACAGGACAAAACACACCTACATCTACATATACAGAATAAGATACAGCTGTATGTACTCCCCCCCCCCCCCCCTCACTGTAACAGCAAAACTAACATTGAGAGCCAAAAAAAACCGAAATCACTTACTCGCTCCATCCGTCGGTTGTCCTCGAGTTGACGTCTGAATCTGATTGTCATTGCCAAGAGCCTGACTCACTGGCTACACAACTATTCTCACCGCCACCACGTGGCACTGGGACCAGCACTCAGATTGAGATCCCGAGGCGACATTCGTCTCGGATAACATATCATCAATGTGCTGTCCAACATTCCCAAAAATGTCTCTTCTTTCGATATTAACTTGAACTAAGAAAACAAATAAAATTCGCTCACGCGGGAAAGCAGCAGCCATTTGCACACTCAATCTTGTTTACCGTAAGGAAAGCTATTTGAATATTTCAAGTAAATGATGGCGTATTTTTAAAATGTAAAACTCATGATTTGAGAACATGCTGTATTTGATTGCAAATATGCAAATAAAACTTACAATTAATTATCCTACTCCTATGTGAAAAAGTCAACAAATATGAATAATTTAGTTTCGCATTTGCATGGTCAGTCTCATAATGTCACGCCGTTGCTGGACCGACGCTTGAACAGGGGACGTAACAAATGTTAAAATAATGATCATCAATTTGTTATCTCCCGTAACTCTGCATAATTTTATCGACAGCAACATTGCGTCGGGCCGATGTCGGGGTTTATTACGTACATTTATACACAGTCAAACGGTATCGGCGCGACAACGGACGACGACACACGACATATGACGACGTCACCCGACTGAAATCGTCAGTCGGCCGACGAAAGCTTGCTAGCTGGGTTACTCGCTCACTAACGCAGCCTAACAAGTCCACATTCACACACAAGTCATTGATCATCTTTCTCTCCCACCTTTTTTTGTCATTTTTCATTCAATGAAAATTAATTAATCCTTCTATTCTTCAGCACGGCACACCGCCGGCCACGCCAATTAACCGAACGGACGTCAGCGCCCATCTACAGTGCGTTTCGCTGGGAGACGGAGGGCGGGAGACTGGGAACACAACGCCCTCTTCCCCCTCCTCATCCTCCCTCCTCCGTCGGCCCCAGTACCTCCGGAACAACACCGTGGCTACCGCTCTGAGTGACGTGGACGAACACAGCCACGTTGGGACGGCCGGCGGCGGCGGCTTCACGGACAGAACTCTGCTGTCGGACTGGCGTCACCACGCAGATCACCAGGTCAACGGGCTGGAAAGGAACTACACCCACAGGACCTTAGAGTCTGAAAACACCGACAACGGGTTCGCAAGCTACGGTCTCAACGTGGTTCCGCTTCCGGACACGGCGGAAGTGGAGGCGTCCAGGAGGATGCTGATGTCATCGGACAATGACGTCATCGGCAGACCTGGAGTTGGTGCTCCTCCCTCTTTCTCAGACCCTTCACCGGACTCCACCTCGGGCGCCCTCGCCGACCCGGTGTCCAAGTTCAAGGGCGTTAAAGAGCCGCGGTACCAAGGGTCCTCCTCGCGAGTACCCGAGGGTGAAGTCCGGTCCCAGTTCCACTACGTCCACCCCAGCCACATGGCTGAGTCTGAAGAAGCCCGGGAGATGAAGTACCGGGTGCTGAAGGCTTTGGATCAGGACGTCTACTACGACTTCCAGCATCGTAAATACCGCAACACTCCTGCTGCTGCTACTGCTCCTGCACCTGCTGCCACGTCCGCGTCCAGGTGCAGTAAGGAGGAGGACCGGCCCAGGGTGCATTTCTTCAAGGTCAAGGTTGAAGGGAGTCATGAGTAGCAGAGCCCGTTGGCCCAAGCGTGCATGTTAAAGGTCCTTGTCTACATTTTTATACCGAAATCGCCATTTGACCATTAAAATGCAGAGTCTATTATCTACAATATCAACAATACACCCCCTTTC
Source organism: Littorina saxatilis (assembly GCF_037325665.1). NCBI lineage: Eukaryota > Metazoa > Mollusca > Gastropoda > Littorinimorpha > Littorinidae > Littorina > Littorina saxatilis. The sequence continues at coordinate 34,268,204 of NC_090249.1, forward strand.
GATCAGAAAAGACGAAGCCAGTGTAGCCGTTTGAAAATTCATTGTGGTATTCCAGCGTAGTACTCATAGTAGGATATCCTTATTTGGAAAATGCCAAGCGCAAAACTCCTCTCAAATCCCGTGCATTTCGTGCGTTTAAAAAAAAGCGTGGACAGCGCTCCAGTGTCAAACTGTTGCTGCACTTGTTTGGGCGTGGCTATAAGCATAATGACATGAATTTGATTGGTCAGTATTTTTAGGCAAAGCACATGTTCTCAGCAAACAGAAAACAAAATATTGGAAGCGTGAGTCACGCTACCCAAAAAATAAAATCTTTTTTTACATACATTTTTTTTTCTATAACCTTTTTGCCCATGGTTCATTCATCATCTGACATAACTTTTTAGCGAAATCTAACCATAAGATTATTGAAAAAAAAGCAAAAATGTAGACGACCACGGCGGGTCAGAGTTGACGGGGGTCATACGTAGCAGTGAGATGACGTCTGCGGGCAAAATAGTGCATCTCTTCTGCGAGGTCAGCGACAGTGACTGTCATAGCAGTGCAGTGAGCGAGGTTGGATTTTGTTTGTTTGTTTATTTGTTGCTTAACGTCCAGCCGACTACGCAGAGCCATATCAGGACGAGGAAGGGGGGGATGAAGGGGGCCACTTGTCAAGCGATTCCTGTTTACAAATGCACTAACCCATTACTTGTGTCCCAGCAGGCTTTAGTAAAACTAAATTAATACCTACTGGAAGATTACCAGTTTCCAGTATGTTAAAATAGGCTTAACCTATCTACTGCTGGACTTACATCAGAACACTAACAGATTAAACTATACATGAATCGCGAGACAAGCGGCAAGAGAAGAGAATTTTGGAAAAAATACAGGTGAATGAGCAAGAAGGCAGAAAAAAGAAAAGAATTCATGAAGAAAAAGAGAGCATGACAGGAAAGAAGAACCAAAAATCTACCTAACAGCAAACTAGAAAGCTCCTGCGGTTCCAAAAACAGGAGGGGCTTTTAATTTCATAACCGCAGTGCCCCACTGCGGGAGAGGTTGGACCAAGATGGGGGAGTGGGAGGGGGGAGGGGGGGGGTGGGGTGGGGCTTATCTACAAAGTTCGACGATATTTATGGTTCACATTTCCAAGAGAAATTAGTCAGAAATCACTAACAAACCCACACAAAATTTAAAAATTAAAAAAAAATTAAAATACAAGACCAGATGAAGAGTTAACTAGAATGAACTATCCCCAGGTCATGGTCGAGACATAACTCAAGGTTGAGATTTCTGAAAGAAATAGAACGAAGAAGAACAAGACCAAAGCTAAAGGTCGACAGTGTACACATTTGGCATTTTTTTGTGCAAGAAATAAATACAAAGAAAGGGGGGGGGGGGGGGGGGGGGGGGCAAGGAGCATGAATACATTTCTCCAAGTTCAAGGTTGGAGTGAAAATGACGCAGAGCGGATGAGAAAGTTTTGTCCCTTGAGACTTTTCTGACATTTAGCTAGTTGTTGGGACTTGCACGAGTGTCGATCCACGTCATGTTGCAATGCTGACGAGAGCTTTTTACTGAGCCGAATAGAATATTAACTGTGAGATTTGTTTCAGTAAGAACTGCTAGCACGCGGACTTCAATCAAAACTATAACACATAAAAGTTTGCACATAAAGCATTTATGTTGAAGATAAAACAAACTGTGAAAGTACTGTAGCAGCTGTAATATTGTGTGTAATATGCGAGCTTTGTTTTTGTGAGATACATTAAGCGTCTGTTACGGCTGTTCTTTAACCACAGAGTTTCTGTGCAGGACCAAAAGATGGCAATCAACACAGGATTTAATCCTGTCGGATTTGTGAGAAACAATGCTTTGCTTTCGAAAGAACTGTTCCTCTTACTGACTTTTACAACGTTTAAAATCCCCGCGTCAACCATTCACGACGCAGGGGCGAATTCTACGGTTAAGATATGTACAGTGACAAAATCTCACACGTGTAGACTGATGTCTTTACTATTAACAAACACCAAATGTTCGAAAGAATAATGCTTTGACAGAAATAATGTGTGTGTGTGTGTGTGTGTGTGTGTGTGTGTGTGTGTGTGTGTGTGTGTGTGTGTGTGTGTGTGTGTGTGTGTGTATGTTTACCCAACGGAACATAGGTTGTGACTAATGTACCTGATACAAATAATACATTATTGTAAATAGAGATCATAATTGAAGTGAACGTATAGTACAATAAATCATACATGAATGAGACCGGGCGTTTGCATACCTGTAAGTTACTCGTGTGCGTATGCGCGCGTGTCTGTGTACTTGTTATTTATCTTCTTAGTCTTAGGCCCTTTGCTCCCAGCGGAGCATAGGCCATTGACGACATTTCTCCATCGCACCCTGTTCTGGGCTGTTCTCTCCGCTTCTGCCCAGCTGTTGCCTTGCCTCTTCAGTTCTGCCTCTGTGTCCCGCCTCCAGCTGTTTCTTGGCCTCCCTCTCTTTCTTTTCCCCTGTGGATTCCAAGTGAGAGCCTGGCGGGTGATGCTGGATGTTGGTTTCCTAAGGGTGTGTCCAATCCAGCCCCATTTTCTCCTCAGAATCTGGCTGTTAACGGGCTCTTGGCCCGCCCTTTGCCACAGCTCTTCGTTGCAGATCTTGTCTGTCCATCTGATCTTGAAGATGCGCCTCAGACAGGTGTTAATGAAAGTCTGAATCTTCTGCTGTGTCACCTTGGTCATTCTCCATGTCTCAGAGCCGTAGAGTAGAACCGATTTGACATTGGAGTTGAAGATGCGCAGCTTGGTGGTTATGCTGATCTCTCTAGAGGCCCAGATGTTCTTCAACACGATGTAGGCTGCTCGTGCCTTCCCAGTCCTGGCGGCGACGTCTCTGTCAGTGCCCCCTTGCCTATCGATCACACTTCCCAGGTATACAAAAGATTCGACCTCTCGGATTGGCTCTCCGCCTACTGTAACTGGCGTGTTGGCAGTGGTGTTGATCTTCAGGAGTTCTGTTTTCCTCTTGTTGAGCATGAGCCCTGTCGTGGCTGATGTTGCTGCCAGGCGTGTGGTCTTGTCTTGCATCTGGTTGAAGTTGTGCGAGAGGAGTGGCAGGTTGTCAGCGAAGTCGAGGTCGTCCAGCTGTGTCCAGAGTGTCCACTGTATACCGTTGTTCCTGCCTGCTGTGGTGGTCTTCATGATCCAGTCAATGACCAGGAGGAAAGGCGACAGTAGACAACCCTGGCGGACTCCAGTTCTAACATCGAAACTGTCCGACAACTGGCCCGCGTGCGCTACCCTACAGTTCATGTCTTGGTAGGTATGCTGAACTAGTGAGATGAGATTATCGGGCACTCCGTAGTGCCTTAGCAGCTTCCACAGCGTATCTCTGTCCACGCTGTCAAAAGCCTTCTCATAGTCAATGAAGTTAATGTAGAGGGGAGGGTTCCACTCCAGTGACTGCTCTACAATGATGCGCAGACTGGCAATCTGATCCGCACAGGATCTATTCCTGCGGAAACCTGCCTGCTGGTCTCGGA
>NC_090249.1:34271920-34345286 GCF_037325665.1 Littorina saxatilis
CCCCACCCCTCTCTCTCTCCCCACCCCTCTCTATCTCCCCACCCCTCTCTCCCTCTCTCTCCCCACCCCTCTCTCTCCCTCTCTCTCCCCACCCCTCTCTCTCCCCACCCCTCTCTCTCTCTCTCCTCTCCCCCCACCCCTCTCTCTCTCCTCTCTCTCTCCCTCTCCCCACCCCTCTCTCTCTCTCTCTCTCCCTTCTCTCTCTCTCCCCACCCCTCTCTCCCTCTATCTCTCTCTCTCCCCCACCCCCCTCTCTCTCTCCTCTTTCTCTCTCCCTCTCTAGCTCTCTCTCTCTCACCCCTCTCTCTCTCTCTCTCCTCTCTCTCTCCCCACCCCTCTCTCCCCACCCCTCTCTCTCTCTCCCTCTCTCTCTCTCCCCACCCCTCTCTCTCTTTCCCTCTCTCTCCCCACCCCTCTCTCTCTCTCTCTCCTCTCTTCCTCTCTCTCTCTCTCCTTCCGCGCGCTAAATCTATGTGCATACACAACAAAGGAGACCTGAATGATATAATCATAATTATGCGCTTATATTTCAGCCTGTTTTTGTTTTTTTAAATAGAGAGTTTTTCACATAAAAGGCAGTAGAGTTTACTTAATTTTTTTTAATTTTTTGTTAAGACGCCAGTGCAATCTTACTTGTTCTGCATCTCGAGAGAGACAGACACAGACAGACAGACACGCATACACACACACGTACACGCACAGGATAAGGATAAGGATACACGCATGCACACGTACGCACACACACACACACACACACACACACACACACACACACACACACACACACACACACACACACAACACGCACCTCATGTTTGATGTAAGACAGGTAAGTGTTCCACACCAGTGAGAGAGCAGAAATGTAAATGAGGCGAAAACGTGGGGGAAGGAAGTAGAAGTTGATGAACTGTGCTGGCGGCCACAGACAGCAGTCAGCCTGCACGTCAGCCATTCCATTAATGATATACGATACCGATACATGCACTATATTTCTACTGCTGATATGTTTGAAGTGATCGAAACAAATTTCGTTTTCGAAATTCTGTCACTTTCTTGGGAGACATTTGTTTGTTTGTTACCTAACGCCCAGTCCACCACGAAGGGTGATATCAGGGCGGTGCTGCTTTGACATTTAACGTGCGCCACACACAAGACAGAAGTCGCAGCACAGGCTTCATGTCTCACCCAGTCACATTATTCTGACCAACCAGTCCTAGCACTAACCCCATAATGCCAGACGCCAGGCGGAGCAGCCACTAGATTGCCAATTTTAAAGTCTTAGGTATGACCCGGCCGGGGTTCGAACCCACGACCTCCCGCTCACTGGGCGGACGCCTTACCACTAGGCCAACCGTGTTGCGGTCTCGGGAGACATGCAGAAGAAGGGACAGAATTTTAACACGACGCCATCCTTCACGTTATGAGGTCTTTTCGAGCTTTATCTGGCTTTCAACATCAGAGATTTCACCTCGAAAGAGAGGGTCGAAAAGAGACGTCTTGTTGTTGTTTTGTGTGTGGTTATTTCGATATCGTATGTCTTTAAAGGTAATACTATGTTCCAAGCAAATGTACCTCTCAAACAATACTGTCTGAAATCGTTCCATGAGGGTACGGTTTGAGGTATGGAATATTAAAACAACGCACCAGGGTTACCTTCACAATTAGCATTTGCCATTATACTATCGTGAGTCAGCAATCATTGACTGGTCCCTGGGATGTTATTTGTACATCGTGTTTTCTTTCGCGACGCCCTATTTTTTCGCAAGGAAACTTGCCGGGATTGACTAGATACCATATTTGAATTAACAAGATGCAATGTGTTTCGTAAGCATATCAACGGAATGGGGAATCCGAGGCTCGAGCAGGCCGGTTCCCTAGCTTATTCGCATTCAATTGATAATTAACTAGCGTAGTACTAGTAACGGAGCATGTTCTACTCAGAAGTACATCAAGTACACAACAGCAAATGGAGAGAGAGAGAGAGAGAGAGAGAGAGAGAGAGAGAGAGAGAGAGAGAGAGAGAGAGAGAGAGAGAGAGAGAGAGAGAGAGAGAGAGAGAGAGAGAGAGAGAATGACAATGACAACTTGCTGACAATGACAATTCTTTATTTTACGAGGGTAACATAATAAGCATAGAAGAGAGAGAGAGAGAGGGAGAGAAAAAGAGAGAGAGAGAGATCTAGAGAGAGGGGGAGGGAGAGAGAGAGAGAGAGAGAGAGAGAGAGAGAGAGAGAGAGAGAGAGAGAGAGAGAGAGAGAGAGAGAGAGAGAGAGAGACAATGACAATTCTTTATTTAACGAGGGTAGTAGATTAAGCAGTGATCTGCTCTTTTACATCCAGCCCTCGCCCAAAAGAGGGACTAACATTACTACAACAAGAAGGGCAAAGCCCATACGACTCACATGCTTGACCTTGACCTTTACATGACCTTGACCTTCAGGGTCAAGGTCAAATAACTAACCCTAGCAATGACATCATACACTAAGAACTGCTTTACACATTTTTCCTACCAAAATACATGTGACCTTGACCCAAGGTCATCCAAGGTCATGCAACACAAAGCTGTTAATTCAAGACATAGGAAGTACAATGGTGCTTATTGGCTCTTTCTACCATGAGATATGGTCACTTTTAGTGGTTCACTACCTTATTTTGGTCACATTTCATAAGGGTCAAAGTGACCTTGACCTTGATCATATGTGACCAAATGTGTCTCATGATGAAAGCATAACATGTGCCCCACATAATTTTTAAGTTTGAAACAGTTATCTTCCATAGTTCAGGGTCAAGGTCACTTCAAAATATGTATACAATCCAACTTTGAAGAGCTCCTGTGACCTTGACCTTGAAGCAAGGTAAACCAAACTGGTATCAAAAGACGGGGCTTACTTTGCCCTATATATCATATATAGGTGAGGTATTCAATCTCAAAAACTTCAGAGAAAATGGGAAAAATGTGAAAAATAGCTGTTTTTTAGACAACATTTATGGCCCCTGCGACCTTGACCTTGAAGCAAGGTCAAGATGCTATGTATGTTTTTTGGGGCCTTGTCATCATACACCATCTTGCCAAATTTGGTACTGATAGACTGAATAGTGTCCAAGAAATATCCAACGTTAAAGTTTTCCGGACGGACGGACGGACGACTCGGGTGAGTACATAGACTCACTTTTGCTTCGCATGTGAGTCAAAAATGAAATAAAAATACAAGATAAAAAATAGAAAAAAACTCTACATTTTAACAGATAACTAAAGTGAAAACACATTATACATATGTACACAAAATGCATTGCATTGAGGTAGATTGCGAGTTTATTGATGTGAATTAAGTGGTATAGAGCAGCTGAGAGAGAGAGAGAGAGAGAGAGAGAGAGAGAGAGAGAGAGAGAGAGAGAGAGAGAGAGAGAGAGAGAGAGAGAGAGAGAGAGAGAGAGAGAGAGAGAGAGAGAGAGAGAGAGAGAGAGAGAGCATACCATGTAAATTGTCGAGAATTTCTCTTTTAATTCGACTTTGCATTGGCGCATCGATTTCCCCTCCAGTGCGCCCCCTCCTAGAATAGCATAACAATTAGGAAAACCATATAATTATTTATAATTATACAGTTCAATAAACAAAAACAACAAGAAGAGCAAACGCTCGATCGAGTCACTTTCGCAGTTCTGAATATTATATGAGGCATCAGATGGACAGGAAGAAATTGCTATTCACAACACAATGAGTCACGTTCACATAAAATTTGAGCCCGGTCACTTTTATAGTTTCCGAGAAAAGCCCAACGTTAAGTTGTGTGTTGCCGAACAGAAAAGGCTAGTTATCTCCCTTGTTTTTCTGATAACGTTCGTAAAAGGCTACAGATGTAAATACTTTGATGTAAAGAATAATCCTACAAAGTTTCAATCACATCCGATGAACTTTGTCAAAGATATAAAATGTCTAATTTTTCCTTTGACGCTGACCTGTGACCTTGAAAAAGGTCAAAGGTCAACGAAACCATCGTTAAAGTGTAGAGGTCATTGGAGGTCACGACTAAACAAAATATGAGCCCGATCGCTTTGATAGTTTCCGAGAAAAGTCCAACGTTAAGGTGGTGTCTACGGACGGCCGGCCGGCCGGCCGGCCGGCCGGACAGACTAACACTGACCGATTACATAGAGTCACTTTTTCTCAAGTGACTCAAAAATAATACAAATCCAAACACAACTTCAATGTCAGTATGTTGGGATGAACAGAAATTTCTGTTAGGTCTTGTTACACCATTGCAAAATGAAACAAACTGTAAGGCCATGTATATTATATGTATACATAAAAATAAAATAAAATGATCGCCCAGACGATACAAAAAAACTACAGAAGAAGTCGAATTAGTTTAATATTCTTTTTTCACCAAGTCAGTGAAAGGCACTCACGCGCATGCACGCACACGCACACACGCACGCAAACACGCACGCACACAAACACACACGCACACACACACACACACACGTACACACACGCGCGCGCACATTCGACATACACACGTACGCACCTCACAACCACATCCTTCCCCCTCCACCACTTCTAAACAATAAATGCAGTGAAACACAATCATACCTATAAGAAACCCCGAATAGAATAACGGAGAGCCAATCAGCTGGTCAGCGGCTATTTTCCTGAGCACATGAGAGACACTCGACCCTTGTATAAACTTGTCCAGGGACGCGTAAAAAAAGTGACCAAAGGGACCCAGCACCATTCCTAAAATAAACATACGCCCTGAAACAAATCGGGAATCATTTTTTATGCTTATATAAAGGCACACTCAGCTTCACGTAAACCATCAGTTTTTGGTCACAGAAACTGTCCGGCTTTTACACACAGTACTAACACCTTTTTTTTTTTTTTAAACACTCACCGCTTGAGAACATCCTAGGTGCCGTCTGTCTTCTTCTTCTTCTTCTTCTGCGTTCGTGGGCTGAAACTCCCTTGTACACTCGTGTGTTTAGTTTTTTTTGCACGAGTGGAATTTTACGTGGTTTTTTTACCCCGCCATTTAGGCAGCCATACGCCATTTTCGGAGGAAGCATGCTGGGTATTTTCGTGTTTCTATAACCCACCGAACTCTGACATGGATTACAGGATCTTTTTCGTGCCCACTTGGTCTTGTGCTTGCGTGTACACACGGGGGTGTTCGGACACCGAGGAGAGTCTGCACACAAAGTTGACTCTGAGAAATAAATCTCTCGCCGAACGTGGGGACGAACTGACGCTGACAGCGGCCGACTGGATACAAATCCAGCGCGCTACCGACTGAGCTAAATCCCCGCCCTAGGTGTCGTCTGTAAAGAGCGACCATTTATCAACCAATTTAATTTTGCATGGCCAGCCGGATTGTCTAGTACCACAATCGGACGCCTCGTATCGGCGCTAGAACTAACTTTTAAAATCTAAATAATAAATTAACAGCTTGTAACACAAACATTCTTAAACCATAACAGATTTCTTTTTTTTCATCAAGACAAGATCAGCACAACTCGAAGTTTTGAAAGTTTTAAAACAGGGAGCCCGGATCGAGGCAGCTGCTAGGTCACGCAAGGTCGTGTTGCAGACGAATTTTTCTGCATAGCGCTTGCTCCTTTAAATCCAACCGCCGCCGATAAGATATATCGTGTGACTCGCAGTCGTTTGTTGCATTTTAGATTCAGAGGTACACAATTACGTGCTATTGCAGATACAGCGAGTCGCATTGAAATCACAATCTGACGACAACAATTGTGAAAAACAAGTCGCGTAAGGCGAAATTACTACATTTAGTCAAGCTGTCGAACTCACGGAATGAAACTGAACGCACTGTATTTTTTTCACCAAGACAGTACAGCTTCGTCAATCCCCGCGAGAAGAAAATCGCTCACCTCCCATGTGCAAAACCCAGTGATATGCACACGCCAGAATAGCGCGGTAGCGTATAATTGTGCTAAGCAGGAAAGCGCGCTTTTCTGTATTCGTGTTAACTTTCTGAGCTTGTTTTGAATACAACCTATCATATCTATATGTTTTTGGAATCAGGAAACGATAAAGAATAAGATGAACTAAATTTTGGATCGATTTCTTAAATTTTAATCGTAAGACTAATTAATCTATTTTCGTTAATTGTGATCACATTTTAAAGGCACAGTAAGCCTCCCGTAACGCATCACAGAGCTCCCCGAGCGTCTACATATATAGTACAAGCATACTTCCATTTGAACGCTCACCGAACGGGAACATCCTGGCTGCTTTCTGTCGAGCGTGAGAAATTTTCAAAGAATTTATTTTCGTGGACTTGGCCTCAACAGCAATGGCGCCTCGTTTTGATGCTGGACGGCTGTTATGAATACCGGAATTCACGCCCGGACAGTAAGCCTCCCCTAAACCATCACAGATACTGTCAGGCTTTTACACACAGTACAAACACCCTTCCATTTGAACGCTCACCAAACGGGAACATCCTAGGTGCCCTACGTAAAGAGCGAGCAATTTTTAAAGAATTAATTTTGCAGATTGTCTCGAACACTTTTTGGACCCATCCTGAACTCAGGTCAAACATGAGTTACTTCCCTTCGGGTCTCATTCTATCGATGTAAACTGGCGATAGCCGTGAATCGATGATTATCAAAATGTTTTTGGACCGTGGTGCGTTTTTGCGCTGGACCTAACTTTTAAAATCTAAATAATAAATTGACAGCTTGTTACACAGACATTCTTTAATCATAAAAGAATTCTTTTTTCATCAAGACAAGATCAGTACAATTCGAAGTTGTGAAAGTTTGAAAAAAGAAAAGCGGCCCGGAAGCAGGGTCGTAGCAGACGACGCCGGTTTATCAACTGGTGCATATCGCCGTTCCTCTCAACAGTCAAAAGCCATCGCTAGAGTTCTTGTGAACCACAGCCGTTTGTTTCGTGCATAAAAACGTGCTATTGTAAATAGTCGCATTCAAATAACTAACTGACGACTACATTGTGAAAAAGGGAAACTGGATCACACGGGTTCACGATGGCTCAGGGGTAAGATAAACCACGCAAAAATAAATTCTTTGAAAATTGTTCGCTCTTTACGGAGGGCACCTAGGATGTTCTCAATCGGTGAGTGTTTAAATAAAAGGGTGTTTGTACTGTGTGTAAAAGCCTGACCGTATCTGTGATGGTTTACGGGAGGCTTACTGTGCCTTTAAGAGTAAACATGACATATATATATATATTTTTAGATTCAGAATGTCATGAAGAATACGATGCAATCAATTTTAAATTTGTTTGCGAAAAATCGATTTTAATGACAACTTTAATGAGCAAACTCATTAATTAATTTGTAAGCCTCCAAGCTGAAATGCAATACCAAAGTCCGGGCGTCGTCGAAAATTAATTGACCAAAATTTCAACCAATTTGGTTGAAAAATGAGAGCGTGACAGTGCCGCCTTAACTTTCCCGAACAGTCGGATATGACGTCATCAAAGACATTTATCTAAAAAAATGGAGAACAAAAAAGTCTGGGGATATCATACCCAGGAACTCCCATGTAACATTTCATGAAGATCGGTCTAGTAGTTTTTCTCTAAATCGCTCTACACACACACACACACACACACTTACACTACGACCCTCGTCTCGATTCCCCCCTCTACGTTAAAACATTTAGTCAAAACTTGACTAAATGTAAAAAGGAAAGTGTGTGACACGGGTCCACGATGGCTCAGGGGTAAAATAAACCACGAAATCTGGTATGTGGTTTACGCAAGCTAAATAGACATTACAACGAACTGTGTCATTTAATGCAGTTAAATGCTATTACAAGTGTGTTCCATAAGGTTAGAACTGCTTTATTCGTGAGAAGATTTAAATCGTTCTGTAAACCATAATTATGAGGCAGACTGGGCCTTTAAATTGAGTCTGTGTGTGTGTGTGTGTGTGTGTGTGTGTGTGTGTGTGTGTGTGAGTGTGCGTGTGTATGTTTGTGCGTGTGTTGTGTGTGTGTGTGTGTGTGTGTGTGTGTGTGTTCGTGCCAGTGAGATGCGCACAAGACAGTTGACAACCAAGATGTCTTACTGACCCCTGTCAAAATCCGAAGGAGTTCCCTCGAATCTCAGATATATAACCCCCCCCCCCCCCCCCCCTCCTCTCTCTCTCTCTCTCTCTCTCTGACACCAGGGTCGCGTATAACGTATTTGCCTCTCTCGGTGATACTAAATAGTTTGTTGCATGCACTGACAGAACTTTACTTGGGAGTGGGACCAGGGCAAGAGGACCGCGGATGCTGCCATTAAAAAACCAAAACCAAACACTACACATTCCAAGTCCTGCTACACACAAACACACACGCGCAACGGTCCTGGATCTAGGGGGCGCCTGGGTTCCGGTAGCCCCCCCAATGTACCTTTTTGTTCTCAAGAAGACCCAAAATACCCCCTTTCAAATGCTTAATTTCAACAGCACCTTGGGGGCAAGGCAAGCCCCTGTACCCCCGCCTCATTTTGGAAGCCCCTGCCTCTCAGACACTAGTCCAGCCCTGCACACACACACACACACACACACACACACACATTAGCACCTCACACAAAAAGTATACACAAACCTGTGCGTGCATAGTCGTACTCTCTCCTCTGCCCAGTGCTCTTTATCTGATGGTAGTTTTGCAGATTCTGAGAAAAACAGTCTCCAAGAGAGAGCAGCCCACCGAAAGCAATCACATTGGTGACAAAAAGATTGCGACTTAAGAAAGTATTCAAAACTTTTCCAACATTTTTCATAGCAACGGAATCGAAATATCTGCTGGACTTTTATGGGAGATTGCAACGAAAACAGAACTGGAAGCCTAGTAGATCTGTACCGCTTACTTGGCCTTGACCGCGGATGAAGAACAACGTATTGTGATTGTGAGCACCGTTTGAACTAGTCTCGGCATGTTGCCGAGTGCTCCGCTGGAACAGATGAATGTGAAGCGCGACTTGAAAGCTACCAAAAGTCAGAACATAATTCGACGCCTGAATCAGCATTTAGCTTGGGCGACACAATGGTCATGAATTACTGCTCGCCATGTATCTGCTGGTAATTACGGCGGCCATAAAACAACCCTGCTTTCCATGAGACTTATTTCCCTGCCTACCTGTGGACAACTAACATGTATGTAAAATAAAGAATTTTGCTTCGAAAGCTACGCCTATTGATACTGACGTCATTGATAATTTGACGTCAAATGTCGTAGTTCCTGACAACCGTTTGTTAAACCGAGACTCATCGCAGAAATGGGCTGACCGAGACTAGATTGTATTTTGACTACCAGTACCAGTACCACCCACCTTTCTCGTGAAAAGACTCAGGTGCGGGGTTGTTAGAAGTGGTGGTTAGGGTAGACTGGATTTACTCTAGATCTAAATGTCCATCCATTCAGAGAATGCGCACTGGGCAGGTTTCACGGTATTGATTTCAGCCATTTCCCATTCTCTCACACTTCCAGTCAAAAATAAAACTGTGAAATACTGTGAAAATGGATGTTATTTTAACTAATTAGGTTCAGTACAACACAAAACAAAGAAAAATATTATACGCAGTGGGTTTTTTCCATAGAAAATCAAGCGAAACGAAAATTGCCACCAAAACGTGAAAATCTATCAAACAAACTTGATGCAAGCCTGACTCCAGAAAGAAGAGAGCAAACCAATAGTACTAAATGGTTTATAAACTTCAAACATATAACAGATATTCACTACAAAGTTACTTGTCTTGGGCTGTCTATATGTTTGCATGATGCTGTCCTCGATCCGAACGCGAGTTTTACCTAAATTGGCCAGGGAAAAGTTTTTTTTTCACATATCAAGGTCTCCATAGACTAACAAAAGTCAAATGTTTTGAAAGTGTATTTATGTGTGTACAAGATAAAAACAGATACATACTTCTTTATCAATTGTTTAATGGCAGAAATCAACTTATAGTATATATACCCCCTAATTTCGAAAACAGCAAGAAAAGCCAAGATACCTAGGCTGTTCTGGGAGTCCTTTAGACTCCAAGCTCCTGGTAATGCCTCATGATATTTACAATGACGTATGCATACGGCAACCTTTTATTGGCGATGACACAAATGTTCATGTATCTCAAAGTTTCTTCTTCAAAGAAAACAGCTCTTGAAGAACACTATCCGTCCATGTATATTTGCCTGTCATGGAGCTCCCAAAAAGGGAGTATACAACAATGATGTATACACATCTCTAAAAGGATTGTTACGTTTCTCACAGCTACTGAATATTGTGGGAACTTTGGGGGAAAAATGCTGCTTCCAAAACGAGTACTTACAACTGGTACAATGAATTTAAATCGGGTAGACACGTCTTCAAAGATGACACCCGGCCAGACCGACAGTTGAATGCTGTCACTGCAACAAACGTTGCTGTCGCTGAAACCTTGAAGAGAGATGATGCACGGAGGCAAAGGACACACACGGAGGCAAAGGACACAAATGTGATCTGGCACAAGCCTTTGCGGGTACACGAGCGTTGCAGACAGTGGGTGCCCGTGCTCTTTTATTGTACAAAAATTGGGTATGTCTCGGAATGTGCATACACATATTCTCCAATTGTCACTATAGAGAGTGTAAGGGTTTTATGAATGTTGTCGAAGGCGATGGGGACTTGGGTCTATCAATCTGACCCCTGGCAACACATCGATCAGCCGTTGTGATGTTCCTAAACGGCTCCACCCCTATCAACTATTGGTGATCTCGGAACACTGGCAAGAAGAAGGTGGTCATATTTGTTTGGAAAATAAGGACACATCGCCACAATTCTATAAGGCCGGGAGCAGCGTACGGTTACCTTAGAGTAGTACAAGCATCATTGCCTGCCCGTGGTGTTTTAAGTTTGGCGCCAAACACGGGTACTTGAGGGTTGATGCTATGTCCATTAAAATGTCCCGTAATCGAATTTCTTACAAATTAGGATGTTTGCCTGAAGTTTCATTCACTATATTTTCCTGAATATGCCCGGTTTGACGTTTTCCTGTTTTCACATTTAAAGAAAAAGCTCTGAGGAAACCGTTACGAGAGCCTTGATGCAGCTGTCCGGGAGTAAACGAGGGTCATTTAGGGCATCGGCAAAAACACTCACGCCGAAATGTTTGAAAGGTATTTTTTACAGAATGTTAACGTGTGTCACAGCTCAGGAAGGATCTTTTGAGAAAATGGCGTGGTCAAATTAACGGTGGGCTGTGCGCTAATATAAGATTCCAAGGACTCCAAGAATACCCCTCGTACATGTTTCATTAACAAGGAACACTTTTTTTTTTCATTAAAAGACACTCGCTCGTTTTATTCTAAAATAATGATTATTGCATATGAATACAGAATGTAAAACAAATCTATTTTTATTTTAACTTTAAGTGAAAAACAATTCCGCCTGTCAGTACTGCCTACGTTTGCAACGTCTGCCAGCTGACAGCAACTTCTCGCTCGTGTATGAAAAGTGAATCGTCAAAATCAGCAGAGAGACACCGGTTAGAAATCCAGAACTGCAAAGAAAACGTTAATCAAACGTCTATAATCTGTGAAAAAGCTAAAAAATCTAATCGAGCATGAAGCAGTGGCGAACGTGTGGTAGCGAACGTTGCTGACAGACGGAGTATTACTCGACAAAAAGGCAATAAAAACAACAAAATCGTCGCACCTGAAAAAAAGTTAGCACAAATCCCGCATTGGGAAAGTGTGTAATACGTCAATTGTTCCATTGAAATCGGTGTCGTGGAACATTTAACATAGATTCAAGGTGAAACATAATCATAAAGTATCTTCTGTTCAGAGGCTGTCTGTCTGTCTCTTTCTCTCTTTGCTCTCTCTCCGTGCGTCTGTCTGTCACTATGTCTCTCTTTGACTCGGGCTCTTTCTCTCTGTTTGTCTGTTTCTGTCTGTCTGTCTATTGCCCTCTCTCTCTCTCTCTCTCTCTCTCTCTCTCTCTGTGTGCGTGTGTGTGTGTGTGGCTGTGTGTGTGTAGTTCTGCTTTCCTTTGCGGGGCTGGCCTGTTGTAGTTTCGGGACATTTTGTATACATTATAATGCATTTCAGGACGTTAAAGAACGCATTCTATCATAAGGCCTAAAAAAAAAATAGGTGTGGTTACGGTAACCCGACCTACCCTATTTTTTGGGGCCGACCCTATAACTTTTTATTACATTTGTCAAAAAAATACCCAAAACAACAAGTAAACGAGTGCAGAAAACGCAATGAAAGCGAAAGCGCCCGAGTCGCACACTTATTTCCCTGTCAAGTAGGTTTAATTTGTACACATTAGAAAAAAAGTTTTAAAAAAAAAGTGATTGCCTACCTTCCTACCCTATTTTTTTTGGCTATGTTACCGAAACCACACCTATTTTTTTTTTAGGCCTAAAAAGCATTTTGGTATTTTGTGTTAGAGAATGCATTGTATCAGAGAAGGCAGTTCGGGACGTTATAGAATGCATTCTATGATATAGAATACATTACATAATAAATGATTTCCTTGTAATTCATTTTTTAGATCAAACCAACAAAACTTAGTTTCTTTACAAACGGATTCTGCTATACTGAATGAAAGAGTGAGACATGAAGTTCTTGTACATCATTGTAAAGAGTGTGAATGACGTTTTAGTTTAGATGTCAAGCGCTTAGAGCAAGCCTTTTTAACGAAAGTTTTTGATTTAGCGCTATATAAATGTTCTTCTTCTTATTATTATTATTACTAGAGGGTGCATTCAATATGACACCGTTCTTTGAACTTATACTCATCGGAGTTCACGATTAATTGCGACAGTGATCTTTGGCTTCCAGTGATTGTTGACAATGTGTTTTCCCTGGGTTCACATAGGTTAAGAACGAGTTAAGGAAAACGGGCGTGCTCAAAGCCTCGCCACATGATTAGCAGTACGGTTTACTGCTTACCAAATATAAACAATTTGTAGAGTGCCATTTTCCAGAGTGGCCACGCGCCAATGAAATCCTTGCGAAAGACCTATTTTAATTCTACTTTTTGTTCTTAGGTGCAGACTCCTTCTTCAAGAGGGATTACTTTTTACATTCAGTCGTGTGTGTATGTGCGTACATGCGAGTGTCATTGTGTGTTGGGAAGGTGAGAGCGAATTGGACGTGGCGTATTTGTTCTCTGTTATGTGACCTATGCCCGTTCTGGAATCAAAAATGTACAATAGTTTACCTGTAACTGCGATTGTTGGAGATCTGCTGACAGCAAGAAGAAGTCCACTATTAGTTAAGATTTACACTTCAGTGTTATCAATTAAGTACAAACTTTTAACACAAACCTGTTAAAGGTCCTTGTCTACATTTTTATACCGAAATCGCCATTTCACCATTAAAATGCAGAGTCTATTATCTACAAATATCAACAATACACCCCCTTTCGATCAGGAAAGACGAAGCCAGTGTAGCCGTTTGAAAATTCATTGTAGTATTCCAGCGTAGTACTCATAGTAGGATATCCTTATTTGGAAAATGCCAAGCGCAAAACTCCTCTCAAATCCCGTGCGTTTAAAAAAAAGCGTGGACAGCGCTCCAGTGTCAAACTGTTGCTGCACTTGTTTGGGCGTGGCTATAAAGTATAAGCATAGTGACATGAATTTGATTGGTCAGTATTTTTAGGCAAAGCACATGTTCTCAGCAAACAGAAAACAAAAATATTGGAAGCGTGAGTCACGTCACGCTACCCCAAAATAACATCTTTTTTTACATATATTTTTTTTCTATAACTTTTTTGCCCATGGTTCATTCATCATCTGACATAACTTTTTAGCGAAATCTAACCATAAGATTATTGAAAAAAAGCAAAAATGTAGACGACCACCTTTAAGAGTTGGAAATGCATCATGTACTAAAACTCACTTTTATTTCGAACAGGATGTTCCGGACAGCGAGTTGAAAACGAAACCAAAGACCAAGGGCCTGGAATCCTCCCAACCCTGAAGGGTGTTTTTGTTATCGGACTTTCGTGTGTGAACTTTCAAGATGGGGTTTACCAGAGCTCCGTTCATATTAATAGCAACATATACCGAGCAACAAAAGAAACGCGAAAAAATTCTGCAATGTTTGATTGACAAAATCTCGAACAATTATGGAGTTAGAATTATCAAACCACAACATTTTGATGAAGGCATGTTTGACACAGCTGTTGCGTGAGTATTTTGATGCTGCGACTGTTTCAACACACGGGACAAGCAGGTTTAACGTTAACGAAGTTTTGGAGGTCTCGCTCAGTCAGCCTTCATCGCGTTCTCTGGCCACTGATCGGACACTGGTTGCTTCCAGTGATGTTCCTGGTAGTGTCAGCGGCTGAATTGAATCGATGTCGAAGACGTTGTGGAAGGAAATTGCGATCTTGTCTTATTGGGGTAATGCGAAAAAAATCTACCGCGTTGCATAACTGCAGTGCTTCCAATGTCACCAGAACTTCGCAGAAGGTGATAAACTCTTGACACATGCACGTTTAAAGCACATGCCAGCGCTTCTGGATCACCCCCAGCTTTAAATCGACCTAGCATTTTGGTGGTGTCAATCTTGGCATCCTGGCTGTTTCAAAAGTGAGACTGGCAGCAAGCGTGCCATGGTCTCTTTTGGTTGCTAATGCATTAGTGAACACATCTCACACATCAGATTTCTCCTGCTCTACTTGCACGTGCTGCGAGCGCGCATTATGTGTTTAACGATTTTGTTTGTTTGTTTGTTTGTTTGCTTAACGCCCAGCCGACCACGAAGGGCCATATCAGGGCGGTGTGTTTAACGATAAACCTGCTTGTCCCGTGTGTTAAAACAGTCACAGCATCAAAATAATCACACAAAAGCAAGGTCAAACATGCCTTCATTAAACTTTTGTGGTTTAATAATTCTAACTCTATAATTGATGAAGATTTTGTCAATCAAACAATGACGAATTTTTTCGCGTTTCTTTTGTTGCTCGGTATATTATGTTATCAACAGTTCCTACCCCAGACCCTTTTTTTTCTGCGGCTGCTGCAGACATTTCGTTTTTGTCAAATAAAAATACTTCTTTGCTCACAAAATTTGATTTTAAGGTCTTTCTGAATTGTATGACAGTGTAGGATGAAAGTGTTCCAAAAGTGTTCCAAGTGTTGACCTGAACACTTTTATGTGTTCAGAAGTGGTTACAGCAGGGTGAACACTTAAAAGTGTTCAGATGTGAACACTTTTTTGTGTATAGAACACTTTTTGTGTTCCAAAAGTGTTCTGCTAAAAGGGTGTTCAGAAGTGGTTACACAAAGGGTGTTCAGGAGTGGATCACTTTTGTTTAGAGTGTAGGCTTGTTGTTGTTTTCACTGTATGTCAATGTAAACTTTAGGAACATATATGTAATACATTTTAAACCAACTGTACGAAGCACATTCTTCGATCATCTATCAAATTCTATGCGCTGAGTCAGTCACAGTTCTGCTTACATCTGCCAACAATCTCAAACCGTACCGTACCAAACAGCACATAATAGCGTCAATACAACCAATCACAATGTCCAGAATCACACATCACAATCGTACAGCCGATGGTTGATCCACATCGTATCCTTTAACCACAGGTACCACTGTATATACAGTAATACCGCCGTTTCAAATACTCTGCAACACATGTAAGTTTTGTAACCCAATATGATGGAGTCCGTACATAACCGTTTCTTTTATTGCTACACAGCTTCGACCCCTGTTGATTTTAATCAACCAATTTTCTTGTATTATGTGGGAACACTTTGCAATGCTTATCTACAGCAGCAAGCCTACACGGAGCAAAAGGCTGAATTCCTCTTTTTTTTGTGGTCTCCTCTTCTGATACGGATTTTGTTTCATGTCACACAGGAAAACATGGCATTGCGCTTCTCTTTTGAATTTCAAAGTACAGCGGACTAAGGTCAATTGGAAAAATATTTCTCTTTCAAACAAGTAGCCTGCGTCTCAGGGGCCCAAATATTTTCTTAAGAACAGTGACATTAATAATGCCTCTACATGTAAACCGTGCAGTGACTTTGAAAGCAGGCTATATATTTTTCTTCCTTTATGCTAAGTCGTACATGTTTTAAGTTGTGTGCAATGATGAGATAAGACTAAAAAGAAGTGTGTAACCAAGCACACAGAGGCAGAGTAGTGGTTGTTGGATTTGCGTATATATGAAGAACCAAATGGGTACCAATAAAAAAACATTGTTTATGATGAAAAAAAAAAAAAATCTCTTGTCCTATACATGCATCATATATCATTCTGAAGAACAATCTCAGGGATTTTATGTTTGGTACTCAAAAGACAAAACCCAGTTTTGCGCAGCATCAATTTGCGTAAGCTTGTTTGTTTATATAAAAATGTGTATGTGTCTGTTGCTAGTGTGTTGATTATCCTGCTAGCTACCCTTACTTTTCTTACAGTTTTGCTGATCCGTACTTAATGCTCAAGCAGGGATACAGAAACATGTTAAATTATATCTATTTCTCTTATGTGCCTACTTATAAATTGGTTTGACAGTATGTCTTAAACCACTAAAGCGTTTTCACCCTTCTCACCCCCCCCCCCCCCCCCCCCAAAAAAAAAAAATAATAATGTTGGGCGAGTGGACATTTTTGTGAGCAGGGAATTTGAAAGGTTACTATAACCCATTGGCTAAGTGAAAACATTTGAAGTTTGCATCCCTGTCAAGCCTCAGCCTGTAAAATCCAATATATTTGTCTTCTGCACACCTTCCTGTATAACTCCCCATTCATCCAGATTTGCACATTGCAGACAAAAAACATTTGACATAAAAAAACAGCACTTTAATCAATAGCATGAATATATTTACACACCCAGTTATTGTTAAAACTAGTGTTGGATTTCTGCAGTCTTTTCGAAACCTAACATGTATAAAACACCTTTATTAAAATATGCAACACTTCTGATAAACGTTTTAACAAATGCATGCACAGGCTATTCATCAACACACATGCATAGTTTATAATCTGTACACACCCTTCACAGCAAATTAACAACTCCAATTCACAAGCCCCAACATTACAAGTACAGTACCAGGCAAAAGAAACTTGACACACTCGCGCACTCAGTTGAAAGTGTTTTTTTCTTTGTTTTCAAATTGTTGTAAAATATTATCCCGACACAATATCTCAAAAATAAAAACGGATTCCTTCAGGATATATAAATGGATGTATGTGGAATATATGTTTTGGACGTTGCATCTTGTTTTTCCTCTTCATAAACTGTGTAATATGGTTTAAGGGTGATCGAATCAAGTCGTGAAATTGGCAACCAAAGGTGTTTTTTTGTTTTAATCTGCCACCAAAATTATAAAAGTGTATATTTTTCAACCAGATAAAGATAATCACAAAGAAGACATTTATTGAGAAAGAAGACATTTATTGAGAAAGAAGAAAAAAATGGTCTGTGGGTATCATTCTGGAAGAATTTGAATGTTGAGTATCATAAAGATCTGTCAAGTAGTTTTTTGGCAATCGTTCTACACGCACATACCCACACAGACACCACTGCACCACCCTCGTCCCGATTCCCAGTCTATATTAAACATTTAGAAAAAATGTGACTGAATGTAAAAACAACGAAACATCACTCACAATAGTGTCTGGAACTGTGGTGCGTTTCTTTTGATGGGTATTGTGCATGTATACTGACCCTAATCCCAACATTCTTGCTTACCTGCAACACAGCAGCTAAAGCAAAAGTAAGGTCTTTCCTTGAAAGAGAGACAAAAATAACACTCCCCTGCTACCCCAACAACACAGACTGTAGGCTAACAGCACATGACTAGAGTGCACATCACTTTTTGTGCATTCTTTTACATAAATGGCACCAGAATCGTGAACGTGGATGTCAGATGAAAACTTGCAAATATTTTCCATCCTCATGACAGTAAACACAATTCATGCAGGCATTAACTTTGCCAAGTGATCTCATAACTACATGTATGATGTTTTTTCTCTCATGATGACAGAACTAAGATGTTTCATCTCTGTTTAGTACAGAAGAACAAGATACATTTATTATTATACATTCACATTGACCCATTTGAGATCATTTGACACAAAGAGCGCAAACATGTAACAAGCACACACATGTAAAGGCCTAAGAGTAGACACGGGGAGAGTTTATTAGTGCAATGCCCCAAACTTTTTAACTCAATAAGAAAATATATAGGACAAACAATATTGAGGACAAACCACACTCAGAATCAAACAGCCTCATAAATAAATTAAAAGGAGCACTGTTGTATCATATACTCTTCTTCTTACCAATTGGTGTATGTGTACTTCTGTCGTCTTCTAACCTCCAAGCTTTTTTTCTCTCATATAAGACTTCATACACTGTACTTTCCGGGTGACAAGGCGCTACAGCGCATAAGGCGCACCCCCTTCTTTTGAACAAAAATTGTAATCCAGTCACCCATTGGGCGCAGGGGGGCGATAGGGCGCACCAAAATTGAAAAAGTATACCGGTAACAAACGGTAGAAGAATGAAAATAAGCCGCACATCAAAGGAAGAATACAGAGTGGAAATGACCCAGTTTTTGCCATGAGAGGTGGTTCCCCTGTCATATCTGAGAGAGGAAACACTTCCTGCACCGGGGTCAGTGACCGAGTTTAACAGAGTGGAAATATGTGTGCTCTGTGTGTGCGGCGAGATCAAAGGCAGGTCCATTGTGATAGCTGGGTGGCTTGAGAGCTCGAGAAAACTTGGCCAGGGCAGTACCTAGTAGCTGAAACATGCATTATCACAAGTTGTTTGACTGGTACTCAGGCGGTCTCTTTGATTTTTTTCGACGCAGGGGTCGAATTCGAGGAAAAAAGTCGCGCCTTCTGACCCGGAAAGTACCGTATATATAACTAGAGGAATACCCGGCTTCGCCGGGTGAATCGCGAGACAGAGTATGCAGCGTGGGGTACACACACACACACACACACATGCACACACACACACACCACACCACACCACACAAGCTGTATATATATGACAGTGGATTTTTCCCGTGGCAATAAATAGATTCGACCTTTGTACTTTTACAGTGAGGACAACAGGTGCAAGGAAAGCGTTGTGGACAGTGACCTTCTAAAAATAGTAACGGGAATATCTGAAGCTGCTTGTCATACCGTAGCATTCTGATCAGTCATCGCTGAACGGCTATCGCCAGTTATCTCAGAGAATGAGCCGTACTCATTTTGACCTGAGTTCAGGATGATACCGTAGCTGTGATCGGAAGATCAAACTTTCTCATTCAGTATTCTTGCAAATACCGTACGTGATTGACGCCACACGAAGGAAAGGAGATAAACGTGCAAAACACTGGAGAAGATAAGGAAGAGTTACTGGGAATGGATCTACAGAAAAACCAAAATCGGTTCACCGCGCCGCGCTTAGAGCACGTGTTGAACATTTTCATCGACCAGATTGTGTCCGGGGTCTACCTGAATATGCCCACCAAATTTGAAGCAGATCCATCGAGAACTTTGGCCGTGCATCGCGAAGTGACAGAAAGACAGACACACACAAGCCGTATATAGATATAGATTAAATCATTGCAAAATTTTGAGAAAGTAATGCATTTTTCATGTGCCATGCACATTTTAAGCTTGTTGCTGAAAAAAAAAGGTATTGTTTTGCAACCTAAACCACTGAAAGTCAGCACGGCCCCTGTTGAGATATGTGTAATGTAGAAACAAGAAGGGCAAAGCCCATACGACTCACATGCTTTACACATTTTTCCTACCAAAATACATGTGACCTTGACCCAAGGTCAAGGTCATCCAAGGTCATGCAACACAAAGCTGTTAATTCAAGACATAGGAAGTACAATGGTGCTTATTGGCTCTTTCTACCATGAGATATGGTCACTTTTAGTGGTTCACTACCTTATTTTGGTCACATTTCATAAGGGTCAAAGTGACCTTGACCATATGTGACCGAATGTGTCTCATGATGAAAGCATAACATGTGCCCCACATAATTTTTAAGTTTGAAACAGTTATCTTGCATAGTTCAGGGTCAAGGTCACTTCAAAATATGTATACAATCCAACTTTGAAGAGCTCCTGTGACCTTGACCTTGAAGCAAGGTAAACCAAACTGGTATCAAAAGATGGGGCTTACTTTGCCCTATATATCATATATAGGTGAGGTATTGAATCTCAAAAACTTCAGAGAAAATAGGAAAAATGGGAAAAATAGCTGTTTTTTAGGCAACATTTATGGCCCCTGCGACCTTGACCTTGAAGCAAGGTCAAGATGCTATGTATGTTTTTTGGGGCCTTGTCATCATACAACATCTTGCCAAATTTGGTACTGATAGACTGAATAGTGTCCAAGAAATATCCAACGTTAAAGTTTTCCGGACGTCCGGACGGACGGACGGACGGACGACTCGGGTGAGTACATAGACTCACTTTTGCTTCGCATGTGAGTCAAAAACCAGGCTCAATCATGAAAGAGCCTGATGATTTTAATGATACAAGTTCATCTTTTGTTTGTTTGTTTGCTTAACGCCCAGCCGACCACGAAGGGCCATATCAGGGCGGTGCTGCTTTGACATATAACGTGCGCCACACACAAGACGGAAGTCGCAGCACAGGCTTCATGTCTCACCCAGTCACATTATTCTGATACCGGACCAACCAGTCCTAGCACGAACCCCATAATGCCAGACGCCAGGCGGAGCAGCCACTAGATTGCCAATTTTAAAGTCTTAGGTATGACCCGCCCGGGGTTCAAACCCACGACCTCCCGATCACGTGGCGGACGCCTTACCACTAGGCCAACCGTGCCGACAAGTTCATCTGTATCGCACACTTTTCCTGTAATAATTTGGCCACTCCTGTGGTTTTTTTTTTATCCACACGGTCTCTAAACTCATAATTCTTTACATGACGTAGGATAGACTAGGCGAAAGTCAGAGAGGCGTACGTTCTCTTGGAGGGTACAACAGCTGCATCACAAGGAGTCATCATGGCTTTTGGTGTCAGGTTTGGACGCCTGCTGTGCTTCAAGGACATCATGGTGGTGTGAATCCTGTTGGAATAAAACCAGCACGTCATTACAACGTGTATCCCAATTACACTACATTCTGTTCAAGTCTTACAACAGAAAAACACAAGAAAAGTTATCAAAGCGTTATGAACAAGGAAGGTCAGATTGGCCGACGACAAGATGCATAAAAAAAAGAGTTTTGCAATGTATGCTCAATATGATGACCTTTCCAAAATATGAATATTGGAGCACATTATTCACTGCCGCAATGATCGCTTCCCTGCAGTATCAGTATAGCCATGTGTGTTTCTCGAACTGAGCTCTATATGGATTGTCTAACCATAGCTCAGTTGGCAAAACACACATGCAGGTCACTGATACCGTAGTGGTGACGTTAAATAGTGAGCTCCAAAGTGCATAGTTTTTAAAGAAAATGGCATATTGAGCAGTCACTGCACAAGGATGGCCAAATTGTCTGCACGGTCGCCAGGGGCGATAAAAAAATCCGCCGGGCTAGTAGAAACCGCCTGGGCAGTGAAAAATCTGGTCAAATGCAAAAGTGTTCGTTGTACTATCCTGTATTAAAGCCATATTAACACTGCAGAAACTTCTGTCTTCTGCAAAATCACCGCCATATTCTAGTGAAACGAAAGCGAGGCTCCTGTGGGTATCACCGCTATATAAATTTTTGATTGTGCAAAGAAATCTGACACTCATAATCTGATGTGTGGTATGTACTGGGCCAGCAAAATTTCTGGCTGGCTAGTGACTTTCTTCAAATAATTCGCTTGGCTGGTGAGTTAAAATTGTGAGATTTGGCCATCCCTGCTGCATAACATGAACATCAAAACTCTAGTTTTTCACCCAGACGCCCAAGGCGTCGCTCATGAGAAATAACGGTTTTAGGTGTGACGAAAAAAAGAACAGGGCCTGAGTACGGTGATAAATACAAGACTTATTTTACAACCATTTGAAAAATACATACATCCCCCGTGGCTGCCCGCATAACGAAATCGAAAATTTTTAATTAAATTTTCATTTGATTAATATACTTACCCGAGTCACATATTTAGCATTGACGCAGTCGAGATGCTAGGTACACTGAAACGCTATCCCGTCTATAGTCTAAGGGAAGCAACCCAAGCTAAAAAAGTAGCAAGCTTGCTACCCTGGGTTGCCTCCCGTAGCGTGTCACGCCACAGATCTCGTACCCAGTACGAGACACCCTCATTCGACTTCTAGAATCCAAAGAAACTACAAGCGGGGAAGGTGGGAGGGAATTACTTATGTGACTCGGGTAAGTATATTAATCAAATGAAAATTTAATTAAAAATTTTCGATTAAATTACATATTCTTACTCCGAGTCACATATTTAGCAGATAACTCCAACAAGGTGGTGGGTAAGAAGTAAAAATTTCAAACTCACTGTTAAGATCTGGAGAGGCATTGCCCCGCTGCCACCAGTGCGGGGAGGGTCCTTGAGCCATCACGGCATACCGCGGCGATGTCTCTCAAGTAGAACGAGATAAAGACGTCGTCTGAACGCCAGTATGCTGTGCGCAGGACGTCGTCGAGTCTTCGGGACCTCAAAACAGCCAATGACGATGCCCATGCCCGGGACTCGTGCATTCTAGCCGACTGGAGAGGGAAGGCAGGCTGAGCCCCCCCCTTTTGTGCCAGACTCCACACATAAGCTTGTTTTATGAGAGCCGACACCCACCTGGCCAAGGTAGTCCTCGTGATATCTCTGTCCATGGACGTATTCAAGGAAATAAAGAGGAGCTTCTGGGAGCTCGACCTGATGGGTTGAGTCCGGGCTAAATATGCCTCCAGGGCCCTAACCGGGCAATTGACCATGTCTGGGTCATCTTGTGCCACAATATGAGACAGGGGCCTCACAAGGACACAGGGAGAAGGCTGATCCGGTGTCTGATTCTTGGCCAGAAAGGCCTCCCGGAAATGCAAAGACAAGGAGCCGTCACGCTCTCGGCCGATGTCCTGCGGACTGCCTGAAAGAGCGTGTATCTCGCTACCTCTGCGGGCCGAAGCCAGAAGTAGCAAAAACAGAGCCTTACGAGTAAGGTTCGCGAGGCTAGAGCCCTCTAGAGGCTCGAAGTCCGCCGAGCGCAAGAACTCGAGGACAAGGAAAAGATCCCACTTGGGCAGAGGAGAGCGCTTAACGTCCTGCAAAGACGCGCCCTTAATAACCCCAGCGACAACTCCACTAACATTGATGGTATGACCGATCTGTTTAAGAGTCGAGGCAATCGCCGACCTGCGAACCTTCAAAGAGGAGGAAGAAGCCCCCTGGGAAGACAAATCCGCTAAGTGGTTGGCTACGTGCATAGTACGAGGAGCCACCGGGTTCAGCCCATGAGCCTGACACCAGGTGACCCATGCACGCCAATGCGACGAATACACTGAGGAGGTAGAGGCCCTATGCGAGCGCTGCACCAACTCCAAAGTGCGGTCGGAAGCCCCAGACCGCCTCAGAGCGGACCTCACAGTCTCCACGCGTGAAGATTGAGAGACTGCGGGTGCTCGTGAGGAACTCCGGTGCGAGGCTGAACGAGTTCGCCTGGTACCAGAGCCAGAGGGATTGGAGGGCCGTGTGCGAGTCTCAGAAGGTCCGGAAACCAGGGCTGAGACGGCCACAGAGGGGTGACCAGAAGCAGGGACGGCCTCTCCAATTCCGCCTTCCTGAGGACTTGGCTGAGCAGCTGGAAGGGTGGGAAGGCATAAGCCTCCAGCCCTGTCCAGGGGATGTCCAAGGCGTTGGTCCCCCACGCTTCCGGATCGGGGAAGGGGGAGACAAACACCGGAAGGCGCCTGGAGAATCTGGTGGCGAAGAGATCCACCACAGGCTTCGGGGCCACAGCCCAAAGGCGGAGAAGGGCACCATGCGTGATGGTCCATTCCGCCTGCAACACCCTGTCGGAGCGGCTGAGCGCGTCCGCCAGTGTGTTGAGGCTCCCTGGCAGGTAACGCGCTGAGAGAGAGATCTCCCGCTGGGAGCACCAGGAGAGGATCTCGCACGTTCTGCGGGAGAGAGTGGGGGACCGCGAACCTCCCTGCTTGTTCACGTAGGCAGCCACTGTCGTATTGTCCGTGAACAGACGCACGCGCTTGGCTGCCAGGGAAGGGAGGAACGCGACCAGAGCAAGAAACACGGCCTCCAACTCTAGCGAGTTGATGTGCCATGTGCTCTGTTCCGCAGACCACAGTCCGGAGGCCGTGAGCCGGTCCGTGTGAGCCCCCCAACCCAGCAAGGACGCGTCTGTGAACAGGTCCATGTTGGGAGGGGGGGAAACAATGGGAACCCCCCTGCATACCCATCCCGAGTCCAGCCACGGGAGAGTTGCAGCCTGGAACCAATCCCCAAGGGGAACCAGCGTGTTCCAATCCACACAAGGAGAGTCCACCAACGGCTTCAGCGCGTGCTGAAGCGGGCGTTTGTGAGCTCTCCCTAGTGGAACCAGCAGGGCCATGGACTCCATCTGCCCCAGGATGGAGGCCAAAGTCCGAAGGGAAGCTCTCAGGAGAAGCGAAGTAGAGCGGATGAGAGCCTGGAGCTTGTCCACCCGCTTCTGCGAAGGCTGGACAGTCCAGGTGACCGTATTGAACGTCATCCCCAGGTAAGTGAATGACTGAGACGGCACGAGCTCTGACTTCGTCTGGTTGACCGAGAATCCCAGCAAGCTGGCCTCTCGGAGAACCAAGAGAGTGTGCTGCCTGCAGAGAGCCTCGCTCTGGCCCATGATGAGCCAGTCGTCGAGGTATGCTCGCAGCCGCACCCCCTGTGACCTCACCAGCGCGCAAAGCTGCCTCACCACCATGGTAAAGATCCATGGGGCAAGGGACAGCCCAAAAGGCAGTGCGCGGAACTGGTAGACTTGACTGGCCCACCGGAAACGGAGCCATTTCCGGTCGGCGGGATGCACCAGAATATGGAAGTACGCATCCGTCAAGTCGATCGAGGTCACCCAGTCTCCTGGGCGGAGAGCGTCCCGAACCGAGGCAGGAGTCTCCATCTTGAATCGAATCGTTCTCAAAAACTTGTTGAGAAACGAAAGATCCAAGACAGGACGCCAAGCTCCCGAAGCTTTGGGGACCGCGAAAAGCCGTCCATAAAACCCCGGGGAGCTGTGGTCCGAGACCGCTTCCACCGCGCCCTTCTCTATCAGTGAGGCAACCTCCGACTGGAGGACGGCCCTTGCCTCCTGTGAGAAGGGGGGCTTGAAGGCTGGAGGACACCTGGTAAGAGGGGCCTTGTCCCCCAGCCAAAGCAAGCGGAATCCCGACTTCACAACACCCACTAACCATCGGCTGCGTATGGCGGCCAGCCAATGTGGGAGTGCCCGAGCAAGGCCCCCCGCCATCACCAAGGTGGAGGGCGGGGGGGGCGTGAAGCCGGGAACGCTTCATTGGGGGTGGGGCTTTCCACTGGAAGCGCCCCTACCCCTCCTCGAAAAAGATCTCTTGCCCGACCCGCGGGAAGGGGCAATAGATCTTTTCCGGGAAGCAGGATGTGCCTGAGCAGAGGTCTTAGCCTGTTTGTGCTGAGCCTGCTGAGGAGCAGCCTGCTTGGGCTGCTTCAGGGACTGAAGCGCAAAGGAAGAGAACTGCTGTTCTCTGTTGGTGTCGATCTCCTGCTTCCTGGCATCAGCGGCCAGGTTGCCGAAGAGAGCACCATCCACCAAGGGCGACGATCTGAGAGTGTTTCTCGTCGACTCCTCAGAGAACTGGGAGTGGGTGAGAAACAAGTCCCTTCTGCACGAGACAAAATGTACGTACTGCAGAGAGGACAATCTCATTTGTTCCTCGTTCACCCTTGCCAGCGTGGAGAGGAGTGTGGATACGTCCTCCGAATCTTGCTCCTTACTCAAGGTAAAGGGAGCCAAAGATTCTGTAAGAGCACGTGAAAGAGCCCGCAGGATAGTCTCCGAAATGGAACTGAGTTCCAGGAGCTGCCTTCCCACCTCCTCAGAGGACAGGAGAGACTGCTCCGAAAGAGGGAGAACGGAATCCTTCTTCAAAGGCTTCGTCAAAAGAGGTAGCAATGCCGGCGTGACCGGAAGCGGCGCACGCGGCAGAGCAAAGGACGAAAGAAGGTTCCGTGAAGCCTTAGGCCAAGGCAACTTCCTTTGAGCCGCCAAGGGCACGAAGAAGTCTGCCTGTGTTGCAGCAGCCAGATAAGGCAAAGCATGTTCCGGAGCTGTGCCATACGGCACCAGAAGCGGAACTGCTGCTGGAGGCAACCCGCTGCCGGCAGGAGCGGGCTTGGCGAACAAACGAGAAAGCTGGAAAGCCACTGACGGTGATTCTTCAAACCGGAAGTAGCTGTCCTCCTCCTTCGCCCACCGGAAGTCTGCCATCGCCGACGGACCCGACGCCGAAGGCGTGGTCGAAGACGAAGCCCCTTCCGGGAAATATCGCGAAGTGACTTCCGCGGCCGCTTCAAGCGCTACCCTGAAGCTGGCCGGAGCCGCCGAAGGCAGCTGCTCCTCGTCCACAGACCCAAGGTCCGAAACGCCACATGACGGGGATGGCTCATAGCCCAAGGGACCCGACAAATGACGCTGCGAGGACAGGCCGGAAGCCAAACGCCCCTCCTGTTGGTCATCGACGAAACTCACACCCTGGCTAAGAGGAGGGTGAGAAACGCCAGCAACCGAAGGCAGCTGAAGGGAGGAGCTAGCAGACACCACCGGAGTGTGTGGCTGCTGCTGATCCAACAGAGGCAGAAAGCCCGAATGCCCAGGAGAACGACCGAATTCGAAATCCGCCGGCATCCCAACGGACGCGGCGAGAACCGAACCGGAAGAACCGGGAGGAGCCGGAAGAGCAGACGCAACGGCATAGCTATGCCATGGCTGTGGAGTCTGCCAGCTACAACCCGGAAGCCCTAGGCCGGAACCGGAAGTGACAGAGGACTGTGCACGACCAGCTGGACCCACACTTCCCGCCCAGGCAGGAAGGGCAGCTGCCGGAAACGGCTGCTGAAACTGGGCAAAGCTCGAACCGGAAGGGACCATGGTCTGTCCGCATACCAGTGAACCAACACTTCCGGCCGGAACCGGAAGAGAAGCTGCCGTAAACGACTGCTTACGTAGTTCGTGGCTCGAACCGGATGGGACCATGGTCTGTCCGCTTTCCAGTGAACCACTACTTCCGGCCGGAGCCGGAAGGGAAGCTGCCGTGAACGACTGCTTACGTAATTCGTAGCTCAAACCGGCAGGGACCATGGTCTGTCCGCTGTCCAGTGAACCACTACTTCCAGGAACTGGAAGTGCAGCTGCCGCGGACGGCTGCTGCGAGCACATACCTTGCGACGACCGTGTCCCAAAAGGGACCTGCGCAGGTGCACTCCCGCAAGCGGAAGCCACCGAGCGCCGGCCGAGAAGAGAAACGCCTCCCTGCTCACGGCCTCCAGCACCAACGCCGCCGGAAACAGCAGGAACAAAGGAAGCCAACGACCGAGGGTCGCACACCCCCGGGAGGGAGGCAGAGCTGGAAACAGGGTCCGTCCGCGCCATCTCTGAACGCACGAGCGTCCGAATTTCTGGAAGCAAAGAGGACAAAATGCTAGCCACAAGAGTGCCAGCCTCCGGCACAGGTACCGGGGTCAAAACGGACGTGGTAGTAGAAACGCCCGCCGCCCGCGAGCCAGACGAAGTCTCCTCCGGCGCCGAAATGGGCACCGAAAAAACGAAGTTAGTCTTCGGGTCAGAAACGTGAACCGTGGGGTTCCTAGCCGAAGAAGTAGAAGCCGAGGACTTAGGTTTGCCAGGGCCTTTGCCCTTACTCTCGGCCTTAGCCGCTCTCTTTTTCTCACTATCCGACATGCTGTCGCGCAAGAAAAACAGACTACTGAAAATACACAAGTCTCTAGGACGCAAAATTTCAGCAGAATAAACTAGCACAAAGTACAAGTTACAAGGCGGTAATAGTGCTACTGGTCAACGCTAAAAGTCCGAGCACGGACCCAAACTAACCAGCAAAAAACACCACGTGTAAGCGAAAAATGGCGACCAAAATGGCGGCCACAGCAACAAACTACCGAGTAAAATTCACAAGTCCGCGGACGAGAAAATTCTCGGCAGAATGGCAATGCAAACAACAACAAAATGAAACGATCTCACCGCTAGAAACAGCAATGAGCAGACGGGGAGCCAAGGCCGGTGGGTGTCAAGCAGACAGCAAACAACAGCCTAGGAGCGAAATCAGCACGACCTGTCTCTCTGGCTGAAAGATGTCGAATGAGGGTGTCTCGTACTGGGTACGAGATCTGTGGCGTGACACGCTACGGGAGGCAACCCAGGGTAGCAAGCTTGCTACTTTTTTAGCTTGGGTTGCTTCCCTTAGACTATAGACGGGATAGCGTTTCAGTGTACCTAGCATCTCGACTGCGTCAATGCTAAATATGTGACTCGGAGTAAGAATATGTAATTTAATCGTTTTTCTCGTGTTTTGAACTTGCCAGTGTTACAGCACAGAGCAGAGTCCGTCCCGCACTTTGCTTTGTGTACATCACGTGGCCACCCAAACACCCGCACAACGCAACATTTTCACGAGAAAAACATGTTTATTTGTTTGCTTTGTCTGTATTACACATTTCTATTTACATTTACCACTGACACACCAAATTGTATACTTTAGTTTGCAAGTGAATCGTCATCATACAAAATAACGTTATTACGAGACGAACAGAGATCTCAGAGATCGTCTGCTTCTCAACTGTTTCGCGCAAATCGTGTAATATCTATTTTTGCGGAAACCTCCCGAAGAAATGCAATCTCAGCGGCTTCCACCTGCAACATAGTTGTGCTTATTTGGAATGTGACGTCCTGTTCTTCGTCAGTCACACCTATCTCAAAAACTAAGCGTCGCACAGAACCAGCGCCCTTTCATTATTTGCCAATCAGTTGCCTCAGTGTTTTAAAGGGCGCAACTTTTCCACGCCCCATCAAAATGCTGTCTTTTCTAGTGCACAAAAAACCTATTATTTTCAGTGTATTATATAGAGCTCCTTCTTTGACCCTTTGCCCAGCTGCACTCTTCCTATCTCCTTTTATCTGGAATATTTTTTGGGGAGCTGTGGGTCTCTTTTTCCTATTAGTTTGGTTAAAAGGGAACAATTTAACTCCACTGTTGCAACACTTTGTTTTTCGCAGTTTTCCCTTTATTTCTTCCTTAATGCTTTTCATTAGTCTGTTTCAGCTAAACTTTCTTTTGGTTGACAGGGTTCCACACAACCCCAAAAGTCAAGGGTATTCATACCCTTTCAGGAAAAAAGTAAAGGGTTTTTATACCCCTTCCAGATTTTTCACAGGGTATGAGTGACAATCGGTGTATCCATGAAATGTCATTTATTTTCCCATATGATTGCCTGTCTGGTAGTTATCACCTTTGCCATTTTGACGTTGTGACAATATCAATCAATCAATCAATATGAGGCTTGTATCGCGCGTATTCCGTGGGTACAGTTCTAAGCGCAGGGATTTTTTATTTTTTTAAATTTTATGCAATTTATATCGCGCACATATTCAAGGCGCAGGGATTTATTTATGCCGTGTGAGATGGAATTTTTTTTACACAATACATCACGCATTCACATCGGCCAGCAGATCGCAGCCATTTCGGCGCATATCCTACTTTTCACGGCCTATTATTCCAAGTCACACAGGTATTTTGGTGGACATTTTTATCTATGCCTATACAATTTTGCCAGGAAAGACCCTTTTGTCAATCGTGGGATCTTTAACGTGCACACCCCAATGTAGTGTACACGAAGGGACCTTGGTTTTTCGTCTCATCCGAAAGACTAGCACTTGAACCCACCACCTAGGTTAGGAAAGGGGGGAGAAAATTGCTAACGCCCTGACCCAGAGTCGAACTCGCAACCTCTCGCTTCCGAGCGCAAGTGCGTTACCACTCGGCCACCCAGTCCTTCATACATGTATATCATAGTGTATCAATGCATTCAAGTCTTTTTTTCTTTCTTTTTTACTTCAATGGATACCTCTTTTTCTATTATGTCGCGAGTGTTCGTGTAATTTTCTTTGGATTGTGTTACACGACACTTGAGATTGACGAAGTTCTCAAATGTCGTATAGTTGTGTTCTTTTATTCTACGTGGCCCGCCTTCACAGCAGCAGACAAAAACTCGTCAAATTGAGTTCGAGGATTTATTTAGCATTCCATACATACAGCTGCACATCGTAGCAGAACTCAAAGTAGAAGCTTTTTAACATACAAATCGCGCTGGCCTATATAGTAAATACTCAATCTCGAGAATATTCTAGACCGAACATGATACAACTAAAATTAGATGAACTGTCCATGGACTAGAATAGTGACATTCTCTGTGGCGTACATCAAAAGTGCCGACGCACCTAATCCGAGCGAACACCACGACTCAAAACAACGTGGTAAACAACTTGTTTTGACAGGACTAGAAAGTTCACCTGCATTCTCGCCCAAACATAAATATTGTGTTTACAAAATATAATATCGGTACTTTCACACAAAGTACAAATAAGTCAACTACATGCAACACACAAAACTGAACCAAAGTTCAGCAACGGCAGCGTTTCCTAACAGATTGTAAAATTAAAATGATGAACTGTCTGAATTGATGAATGTTTCTTTGAAAGTTTACTCAGCTGTGCTTACATTCATTCAAGAACACAATCACAAAGACTGCAGCAAAAAGAGAAACAAAGAATTACAGAATAAAACCAACTGTATTAACTTCAAAAACCAGCATCATCATCATTATGACTTGTGATTAAATCTTATCAGTAAACAGCACAACTGACTAGAATAGACTGTCTTTGCACCTACATAAACCATCATCATCACCATTTACAACAAGCAACAAGAATATCAAGACTGACTAGACTGTCCGAGATCCTCATGACCATCTCCATCACCTCTAGACCTGACGCCAAAGTCAAACTGTGAAAAACAAGGGCCAATACAGTTAATCCTTTTTTTTTCTCTTTCTGCTTGACCGCCAAACGACAATTTTGTCTGTTTAGGGTCGGGTTTTTGTTCTTTCGTTTTGCGAGGCATTTTTTTGAGCAGGCGACAGCACCGGATAGGCTAAAGCGAACAGTGCCATCGAGATGATCAGTTTAACCACTTGACTGCCTTAGGACGGGTATACCCGTCATGCGCTTGTGCAGCTGCAGCGCCTTAGGGCGGGTTTACCCGTCTTCTCCGTTCCGGGATTTTCCAGAAATGCTACGTCACTGCTGACACACAAATAGCAGCCAATGGCTTGGTAGGATACCTCATTCTCATGAATAAACATAAATGGTGACGCGGTTTTGCGTCTGAAGGCTATTTGCGGCCTTGGCGACAGGGTAGGGGAGAGAAATCTCGACTCGTCAAAATGGCTGATGGTGACAGTCGACCGAGCCCTAGTAGGGAAAAACAAAGCCGGACTGACGCTACAGGCGGTGCAAATGATTATGGATACTGACAGGGGAAGGGGGGGATCTTCTTTCGGACGATTCGTTGGAAACAGGTAGATGATAGTGATTATAATCCTTTCTTGGAGCAAGCAAAACAGCCACCTGTGTTTGATCCACAGGCACCGGAAGATGCGCCGGACTGATTTTTCAAAAGTTCATATTTAAACATCATTATAAGACAAACTAATTATTATTTCCATGATTAGACACTGAAAACAGATTCTTGGTTCAATTTCCCTTAAAAATAACATAGGTTTTACTTACCTACCTACTGCCAGTTTGGAGCTAGAATTTTTTGTGAATTATTACACCCCGAACTCCAATATTCCCTGGCAGTCAGGAATGCACATACGCAAGTTTTGATTGGCAGCGAAAGGGTTAAAGACATCACGCAGTTTGAGGACAAGGGAGGCAACCTCTGCTTCACGGCGTGTCAGTGTCGACAGAGGAGTGGCACGAACACGGCGTGTACTTAGTGGTCTCAGTAGAGCAGGCGGCCTGCGTGCTGTTGCTTGTAAACTAGCTAAGGCTATAACCCTTTCAGCGTTTGACTCCTACGGGTTTTTTTACCTCTTTGGAAGAAAACAGTTACGTATTTATACCTCTTCAGAGAGCATCTCGTACGTGATTTGGAAGGTCAAAGGGTATTATACCCTTAATTCCACGTGATGTGGAACCCTGGGTTGAAACTTCTTCTAATTCTTCTGGTTTGCCTGTTTGTGTGTTTGTTTCTGTTGTTCTTTCAATAATATTTATGCCACAGAATGTAAGACATGGGTGGATAATGCAACTCTGAATATGATGAAGTACATGATACTCACCTTGTGTTTCATGAAAGACAGGAAGGTGTTCCAGCAAAGCGTCACCATGGAGACGTAGAGGACACGGAAGCGTGTAGGCAGGAAATAAAAGTTGATGAACTGGGCTGGTGGCCACACACACCAGTCAGCCTGCACATCAAAACAGTCAGCAATCTCAAGGAAGAAACGGCAAAAAGAAATCATAAAAAGGT
Organism: Littorina saxatilis; assembly: GCF_037325665.1. Taxonomy (NCBI): domain Eukaryota; kingdom Metazoa; phylum Mollusca; class Gastropoda; order Littorinimorpha; family Littorinidae; genus Littorina; species Littorina saxatilis. The sequence goes on from NC_090249.1 coordinate 34,304,410, forward strand.
GTTGTTTTCTTCAATAATTATGTTCTTCCTGTGCATGCGTTACAGATACTGTGTATGATGCTGTCCCCAAGACCTACAGCAATCCACCACACATCTGTGAATGAGTGTATGCGGAACAAAGAAATCTGAGTGCACTTGATACACATGTGCTGCCCCAAACATCATGATTTAAAAACAAAACAAAAACATACACTTCACTTACCATGTAAATGGTCAGGAATTTATCTGACCACTCCTTTCCGCATTCCTTGGGAGATTTCCCTTCCATTAACCCCATGCCTGGAACACAAACATGCAATTTCTGTTACATACTTTTTAATGCGCTTGCATACATGTCTCTTTTCTTTTCTATCTAGCCCTGTCTGTCTGTCACATTGCAAAACATACAGTCAGTTTTGTGTTAAATACCTTCTCTCTCATTTGCTCTTTCTTGTCTTTGGTACTGTCATGCAGTTACTCAACTGTTCTGAATATCATTACCTGATAAAGAGAAATGGACATTTGAACAGACTTACTGTATAATAATCATTGTTGACTTTTTAAGTGCACATACAGTATTGCAGGTAAACACATGTATTGGATCTCAAAATTGATAAAATGTTGAAAAGATGTTTTATTTTTTAGTGAGTACCGTAGTCAGAAGAAAACTGCCCAAATGATGCAACATGGCCACACATTGACACACACACAAAACAATTCATTAGTTTGTATTTTTGTATGGGGACGGGTGATATTTGCAGGGTCTATAGTTACACAGACAGGTACATTACCTGGCAGGCCATAAGAGTCAGGAAAATTAAGTTATCCCAGACCCATTTTAACCAGCTCTACTTAAAACTACACTCGTTGAACTTGAAACATTCAAAAGGACCAATACAGTTCATGATTCGGAAGAAGTAAAATTGACACTCCAAAACTCCCGCAAAGCTAATAACTGCTTATATATGTTTTACCATAGACCATTTCATCCTGGACCGCCAACTAGCTCTCTCTCCGCTCTTTCTCTCTATTGCGAGGTAGCGGCCTCTCGCATTTAGGAACCTACGCTTACATGGCCTTTCAGAAATCAGGGGGATGTCCTATCCGGTGTCGATTGTAAACATGGACTAAGTTGCCGAGGTAAGTTCTGAAAATGCTAAAATAAACTCAGCTAAAGTGCATATGGAACATGTTTTTCGATGAGTTTTGTTAAGTTTAGTTTGGAGTTTTGGAAAATCCTCTTCATTGTCACCTCCCATTGTCACAAATAACTGGAGCGTGCTTTCTTTTCACTGTCTTCGAATCGCTGGCCTTTCAAACCGGACGCTAAGCGCCCCTGAAAGTCGAGCGTCGTAACCTCGAATGGTCACGTGACGAGTTGGCGGTCCAGGCTATTTGGTCTATGGTTTTACCAATCAAAAAACAGCTGCAGAAGAAGGGTCCGGCCACAGCCTGGTCAGCTGCAATTTTCTTCACCACAACTTTAAGTCCTGATCCTACTACAAGCTTGTCCAGAAGTCTGTACCAGTGGTGATTGAAAGGGCCCAGCACCAGTCCTATCACTAACATACGACCTGAAACAGAGCAGTTAATGTGAAGTCCAAATACATGTACTCCAATCAGAACCTTTTAGACTGTGTGTGATTAATTAAATTGCATGGAAACTTACAAACTCAAACGTGTAACAAGTCTCAGCAAAATTAATCGAAACCTAACTTTAAAATTAAAGTGCATTTTATTTCTGTGTTTTGCTCATGAAAAAGAAAAGCAAACATTTACAAAGAGATCTTTGTCTACATGTATCATTTGTATGTAAACATTTTGGCCGTGGCTGAAGGCTCAAGCACCGGCAAGTCGCGGTGCTCGAGCGCCCAGGCTCAGGAACCGGTGTAACAATTAATGTGAGATTTCCGGTGGCCCTTCCGTCACCTTACCCCCTCGATACATATATATATGATATATATACTCGAGACTGAAATGTTTCCTGGTAAAATTAAAGAAGTGAACTTATTTAAGGACGAAAATCATATCAGTTTCTTGCATGTGAAGAAAATTGGTGGTGAAATGTAATAGATTTCATTTTTCACCCCAAAATTTGATTTCTTTGAACACGTGTACTGAGTGGATACTTCCTTGAATGAGATTAGGGAAATATTTTAGGATTCATGAATCAAATTTCTAAGTTTAAATTTGACTCCATGAATGTAAGGTACTCAAGGTCGCTCGTCAGTGCTATCGAAGGGTGTTTTTTTGTTCAGTGTGGAGTTTATACAAGATCAACGAGGCTGAGGGCGAAAGGTGACAGTCTCAGGGGCCAATCTCACATCGCTACACCGGCACTCACATGGCTGCTCACCCTACAAATCATGATTTGTGTTTTGTAGGAGTTTCTAATTGCTGTTCAATTCAAAGAACTGTGGAGAAAGATTAATAATGATCAGTGTAACGGTGTTGGATTCAGAAAGACGTGTATTTCGGCAACAGCGCGGTCACTGACTAGTGACTGACTGTAGCAAGAGATGCGGTTCGTTCCCAGGTGTCAGCGAGATTCTGTCGAAGTATCTTGATGCAAAGTAGATTTATCTTTTGCCATATATACAGACCTGTTTACCCCCATAAGTGTTTTGGAGTAATGCTCAGCCCCAAAAATAGTAATCCTGGCACAAAAATAGTAATCATCCAGCATTCGTCGCCAATTACAACACACATGTATGACAATCTCTGTCCGTGAAACGCAATCATGCACATATATATATATATCCATCATTCACAAACAAAACACATCAGTCAGTTTTTGTAGTCATCATAATTTCAAAGAAGATCACATCAAAAGCACATGCATCACTGATTCTTTTTTTTGTGCTCGTAGTAGGCCTTTTTTAGTGTGTCAAGCGCTTCTCTACTGTACTTGCGCTTGCCGAATGAGTGAGGGCGAGACTTCACCACTAGAATAAGGCTCTCCAGCGTCTCATCAGACAGACATGATCTCTGGTCAGTCCTGTGCTTTTTCACCCCATTTTAATTCCATTGAAAAAAACAATGCCAAACATGTGAATTGATTAAAAAAAAAAAAATTTATTTATGAAAATCGTAGTCTTGACACGGATAGCGGAATGGCATATTTTTTGCAGAAAATCGTAATAAATTACGCCAAAATCGTAAGGGTAAACAGGTCTGCATATAAATAACACATGTTTTTTTGTTTTTTGTTTGTTTCCATGTTAAGTATTTATTTCCTGCATTTTGTATTAACTCAGTAATAATGCTGCTTCTGTCTAGCCTCGGGACCAGAGTGACACACGTTGCTTGGTTCAGGGACGAATTCAGTGATCCGGGCAATGACGAATCACTGAGTGACTCCTAATATAAGCTGCTTTGTAATTGTATTGCGATCTCAGTTCAATCATCGAAATGCTTGGAATAAAGAATAGAGCAAAGGAAAGTTAAGAGAAGGGAGGAATAAGTTAAACAGATAATCTTTTTAAAGAAAAAATAACAATGGACCGCGATGGCTGGGCTCGAACGGGCGACCTCATTATCTCCAGCGGAGTTCACTATAGACTGAGCTATAAAAGCAAGCTGAGTGATAAGTGAAAAATAGGAAGGTCTATATATTTTGTGAGATACTGGTGATCGACTGCCGGCCCGGTACCCGAGCCTGGGGCCGGATCCCGAGCCACTCCGTTAAATTTTAGGAGAGAGAGAGAAGAGAGACAAAAAAGTATAAGGCCTAAAATAAAAATAGGTGTGCAGGTTACGGTAACCTGACCTACCCTATTTTTGGGGGCCGACCCTATAACTTTTTATTACATTTGTCAAAAAAATACACAAAAAAACAAGTAAACGAGTGCAGACAACGCAATGAAAGTGAAAGCGCCCAAGTCGCACACTTATTTCCCTGGCAGTGTCAAGTAGGTTTAATTTGTACACATTAGAAAAAAGTTTAAAAAAAAAAAAGTGATTGCCTACCTTCCTACCCTATTTTTTTTGGCTATGTTACCGTAACCACACCTATTATTTTCTTTGGCCTAATGTCAACAGATTTAATTAAAATTACTGCATCAGTGCATGAGAGGAAACAGATAGAAGACATTATATTTTTTTCATATCGACATGCTAATTCAACACTGTACATCACAGATGAACGCACTATAGCAAGGCCAATGATGAAATAAAAACTGACAATAACAAAATCAATTACTTAAATTTCTGATGAAATCATGAATGAAAGCAAGCATGACCGGATTATGACCTTCCAAGGACATGATCAAATAAACACTATACAGGATGCAACTTACCTGTACGTTCATAGTTGTATTCTTTGGATATCCCTGTTAATCTTTTCATGTGAAAGCGTTCCAGATTCTGTATGATGCCGTCTCCTACACATAGCAATCCTCCACACGAAATAACGTTCGTGAGAAACAAATGACGGGTGAAAAGAGATTGCACCGCCGACTTGAAACCGTTCATTTTACCCGTTTTAACCCAACGACTTTATCAAATAAAGTGTGCTATATTTAACAGCTCAGACTCCATTGTGCCGCGGTCCTGGTTCAAGTGCAACTCAACTTGAAGCAAGTTTAGTCACATAGCTTCGAGGTTCATCGTCTGCTGCGCTGGATTGTTCGAAAATCAACAGTAGACAAGAGTTGTCGTCCATGTCCGACTTCAACTTACAAGAGCTTGACAGAATGCTTGTGTCCCTTGATTACAGCAGACGACACTTCTCACCCCACACATACCCGCTGGTTTAAGTTTGAGGTCGTTAGTTTATGAATGACATTTTTCCCTAAAATAATTGACTTTTAATGATTATAGTGTGTTTTAAAGCAAACCTTCAAAAGCCAAGAAAAACGATGACAGGTTAAACCTGTCAAACAAAAACAACTTTATTGGCATGAAATTTAAGTTACAGCGAATGGTTAAAATTGTTGTAACTTACCAAGTTTGGAATTCAGAAGAGCAAGAGAAGAGTCACATGACTGAAACTTTTAAGATTACCCATGATTTAAAAGACACTGCTGATGTAGCCCTATTATTTACAACAAAAAAACATGATGAACCCGGAGTTTTAACTAACACCAGAGGCCATCAATACAAACTTGCAAAGAAAACTTCTGCCTATGCAATTTTTTTTAAGTAACAGAGTTGTTAAAAATTGGAATAAGTTAACGTCACATCAGGAACCTTGGTCGAGTCAGAAACATACAGCTAGTCTAGAAGAGAGGAATACTTTTCACTTATCAGTAAGACAAAAGCCATTCATTCACACAGTTACACACCTCATGTAACAAAATGATTGAATTTTTCTGACACTTTTATTACATTTACTAACAAACTAATAAAATATCACTTGCACTCATTAGTAACACAGGCTATATTAAAACAAACGATCAAGAAAAAAGGCATTGTTTTTAATAACTTTTAACTTGCTCATAACAATCAAGACAAACAAGTACTTGCATCATTATCAATTCCCTACAACTCTCGAACAGCACTCCCAACACCTCCACCTCTCAACATCCTCATACACCCACCCAATCCTTTCACTTTCCATGAAAAAAAAATAATAATAATAATACTAATAGTGAGCTGAAAAATCATACCATCACCCCAAACTTGTCCTTGAGTACTATTCATAAGTAGTGGAACATTTGAAGTGGTGTAAGCGGCAATCACTGTTTTAGCTAAACCGCTCTAAATTCCGATTTTAACTCGCATTCATGAGACCATCATTGAGCGCCTTTACATAATGAGGTTGTCAACTCGCTTCTTGCTCTGTTCGCATGCGCACGAACACCCTTATCAAAGGAAATCACCGCCACTCAACGCTTCCTACTAGACGAGATAAGCACGGTCAGCGAGGCGACCGATTGCATCAGGCCACATGCAGACACAACCATCAAAACATCAAAAGATTACCGGCGACATCATGCCGTTAGCGACTGTTGCACCAAGAGGTAGGTCCTGCAAGTTTATGGCCTTCACATGACTGGCAGGTCGAAAGGGGATTTCATGAATGGCGTTTAGTGTGACATATCCAGCACAAACAGCACCACCTTTTGGTCAAGTGGCGCTAAAAATGTGTCTCGAATACCCCTCCTGAACATTTAATTACATCTTGCCAAAAAGTCAGCAAGCTCGAGCTTGCATAATAATGGATGCATTCAAAAGTTAGCAACAGAACTAAAGATATTAATGCTGAAACCATGCCGTTGACATTCATTTTGTTGAATGAAGTACCTTACTTATCCCTCATCAAAACACACACACACACACACACACAACAATAAACCTGAGAAACATGTAAAGAAAAAAGAAAACACTATGCCTAAGCAGTTATTCACATTAACATTTTTTGCTTTCATTTTTTTTTATACAAAAGAAGTATCAATAGCAATTTTGAGAAAGTAAAAATAAATCAAGAATAACAAGCCACACTGAACACATGTATTCCACAAATATTTTGAGCAGTAAATAATCACAGAAATGCTACATAACTACACAGGTCTTTAAAAGCACACATCTTCCCTGAAAATGCTGTCACATGGGATAAGACCATCGTTACACTTTGACTCATACCAAAAATCAACACCCTGACCTCAACTCAACTCAACTCAACTCAAATTTATTAATCCATATGGAAATTATATTGTAACAATACTCATTTCCAATCAAAAGAATAAGAATGCATAATAAAAAATAAAAACATCATAAGAAAATAAGTGAGTATGATTATTATGAGTATGATCACAGTCTCACTAACGCAAACAGTCATCCGTCAGGTACCTCTTGATGTGGTGTTAGATTTTTGTTGTTGAATTAATGCATCCAAAATGTTTAAACTGTGCACAGAGATCACCCACGCTGTTCATTTTCGGTATGTGATCAAGTGGAGGATAGACTTATATCTCATATAATACCCTGGCTAGATCTAAGATGCTGAGCCAAACTGTTTTCACAAGAAGTAGTGTGCCTTTAAAATTTACAAGCACAACAAAAGGCCTTCCATCCCTGAGAAACAAAGAACAAGTACTTGGACAAAACGTCTAAGCTTCCTTTTTCTGTTCATACAACACACAATCACTCAATAACATCCTGAACCAAAAATATAACTTCCATTAAGTTCTATACAACACACCCATGCAACACGCAGATCATTTTCCATCAATCTCTGACTGCAAGAAACTCTTTCAAATTCCAGACTGCCCAAAGGGTTAGCCTTTTTTTCCCCCACAGATGAGAGCACTAGCGCAGCATACAGCAGAGGCAGCATAAAGATTCATATCATGCATCTCAATTGTTAAAGAGTCCAGCACCTTTCGTGGACACATGGCTTATGCTGAACGCAATCAAAGGTTGTAGATAACCAACCACACATCCCTTTCTCCTGATTACTGGACAAGTACTGTAGAATAAGTTAATTTAAGATAATTATTATGCAATAAAAATTTTACAAGTGTGAGCTTGGGAACGACAGTTACGGTACACATGCACTTTTGTGCAACCGCGTGAACTCGTGGTACCTCTATACTATCGGGGATCCATTAAGGTTTCCGAGACTGAGTTTCATTTCTATTGAATTGGTCTCGCGGAATAGCCGATTCTAAAATTTGCATAGGTAAAACGATCGCTTTTTTAGTACAAGCCTCTGGAGTAAATTTTGTGATTAATGTTTTTGTGAACAAGAAACAATTGACAGGTGGCTTTATTCCATCTCCTTTTTTCCCTCCGCCGCGATGTAAAGTTGAATAGTTGAAGGTGACGTTAGGCACTAACTAAAGAAAGTGGGGCTGCCTGACACCCCTCGAGTTGAATGGGTTAATCTTGTGACACCGGTGCACAGGATGTGAACGCTAAAACTGTGCTTTTGCTTGGAATCTTTGAGGGAAGGAGACGTGTATTTGGTGCGGCGTGTTTTCGATGCCGTTGTGTGACATGTCTGTCACGGCCGGAAATCTTTCCGGGATGTGAGGATTCTTTTGCTGGTAGGTTAAAACAATTTTCTTTCTGTAAATGGGTAGGCGGTGAAAAGAATAGTATGCTGCTTGGGGGGAGGATTTATTTGAATGTTTAAGTAGATTGTTTTGTGAGTTGGAATGGTGGGGAAGATTTTTGTGTGTGAATGCTTTAGAAGACCGTTGTTTGAGAGAACGGTATATGTATTGTAGGCATGCTATTTGGTAGGAATGATGTGTTTTGTTGTTTAATGAGTTAGCTTGTGGTAGTTGAAATTGTTGATTTGTTTACGTATGCTTACGGCGTGCATTCTGTGTTTGCAGGATGGCCGAGTGTGCGACGGGGTTTAGTTAGGTCTTTTTCTTTTTTTAGTGGGTCGTAGATTTGTTTTTATAGACTAGGTTTTGTTAGTGAAGAGTAGTTAGATTTAGTGGAGAGATTTTGGTCAGATTTTGTTAGAGTTTTTGTAGATTTGGTTTTTTTTAAAGAATTGTTTTTTAGGTTGTTTTTTTAGATTTCGTTTGTTTTAAATTAGAGTCTCATTGTGGGTTTTTTTTTGGATTAAAGTTGAGAGTGAGGATTTAGAGTAGAGTGTAGTTTGGGGAAAGGATTTGGTGTGTTTTAAAGGGTATTTTTAGGGGAAGTATGTAGTTTTAGAATGAAGAGAGAGAATATTGTTGTTTTTTGAAGTTGTTTAGTCCTATACAGTGAAAGTTGTATTTGAAGATAAACCCCCGTTATCCCACATTTTCCCCATTTCATCGTATGGAATAAAAGAACCTGGGTAATATAACTTGTGTCGTCTGCTTTAGTGTTTGAGTTCAGTACGAAAGAGGAAAGTAGATTGGCGCACGGTTACACAAGCATTAGTTTCATTATGATTAGAGTGCTGCCTATTTGAACTTATCCAAACACCTTCATCAGTGTAATATATATATAGGTATATGACAGCGACGGTCTCCTTTACCACAAAGGCTAAAGGGCAGTATTAACTGATAAAGACATCAGTTTAAATTCCCTCTTCTCAGCAAAAAAGATAAGATTGTCCAAACAATCTTCATTTCATCAGGGACATCTTCTGGTGTCAGCAGTTAAAAAACAACAACTTTTAAATCAACAAAAAAATTCTCATTTAAGCAGAGCCTGGGCCTTAAAACTGGGGGATTTTTCTTAGTTTTTATCACTTCCTTTTTCAGAGAATGAATGAATCTCCTTTATTCATGCAAAATAATATATATAAACAAAATATAAAAAATTAATGAATCTAGCTCATTTCCAGAACTCAAACTTTCCTCCTTGCATGAGGAACAGTGAATTACTATGCAAGCTTCAGTGTCTCTCTGCACTGAACACACCCACAGGAACAGTAGCAAACCCTAATTAGGTATTGATAGACACAAATTGCATAATATATATATTATAACATTAAACATTGATGTTCTGTTTCTCCCCCCCCCCCCCCCCCCCTCTCTCTCTCTCTCTGAGTCACACACACACACAAATAACACACAGGCATGCACGCCTGGTAAGAGACTGTAGAGTACGCACTCTTCACAGTCTCTAGTCCTGTAGCAGAATTCACACAGTTTGCTTGCTTCTTTCCTTTTCCAAAACTAAACGAAAAAAAAAAATCCTCTTTTTCTTTTTTCCTATGGGCAATTGAACGCTCTGCATCCTTTAGAAGAACAAAATTATTACAATAATTTTTGATAAATGTACACCTTGCACCACCACGCTTTTGAATTGGTACAACCATGAGATTCGCTGCACGATACATGTATCATGACTGCAGCAGAAAGCAAAAGCAGGCCGTGCGCATCATTTCGTGTTGGGGATTCCGCGTAGGGGCGCCACAAGGTTTCCCGTTTCATTTTTCGTGTGTTTGGTATCTCTGCACTCTTCCATCTCTGATGACACATCAACCTACACGCTAAAACTGTCCCTCCGTTCAAGCTGTCTACCAGTACCAGCATGAGAGTGTTACAAACAGAAACGGCAGATCCTTAACCTCCACTGATAATGTTCAGTATCTGATGATAATATTGTTTAAACAAAAGGCAATAACGTGCAACAGAAACAATTTGCACTGGTATGTACATGTACATCATGCAGACCAGCCCCAGTCGTTCTTTGGTCGCCAGATGCCCACACAGATATCACAGCCTGCTGATGCCAGCACTCCGTTCTGGTAGGCAATCTGAAAACAGGAAAAATAATCAGTAGGAGTTAAGTGGCAACTTGTTGATTTCAACTTTATGCGGAAATCTATGGAACCCCCACCCCCACTTACTTGAACCAGATTTAAACCCTCAACCACCACCTTTCTCAGAAATTATAGGCACAGGCTGGACAGGCCTTTAACTGAGATAAGACCATTCTTCCACCAAAATTTAACATCCAGACTGCTTCCCGTGCAAAGAGAGAACCTTCGTTAATTACTTAATTGACACCAGTGTCAAACTGTGAAACAGCTTTGTCAAAAGAATCTTTCTCTGCGTCAAGACGTTGATTGTTGGTATGTGTACAAGTGGAGGGATGGGCTTATCCCATGCAAAAGCCTTGCAAAATTCAAATTAATGAACCAAACTGTTTTCACAGGAATGACTATGCCGCAGTATGCCTTTTTCTAAGGTGGAACAGCTTTACTTTTAACACCATTTTTCAAAAGGTAAAATAAAACAAAATACAGATAAAAGCACACAGACGCAGACACACACTTACACACCTAAACTGCTTACACACACAGAGTTCTGCTAATAGGAGACAGCCTCAAATACATTTTAACAGCAGCTTGGGCTGGACAGATGAGCAGGCAGAGAGTAAAAAGGTTATCGAGCAGAGATGAGTTGAAGTAGACACAGATTAATATTCCGAGTCGTATCATTATCATAAATATCAATTGAGGCTGGTGCATATTCCTTATAGCATTTATGTTTCCACTTAATTTCACACAATACCTACAAATACATAGCCTAATGGTAATCATAAAAACAATCTCCCACTGCTAACAGTCACTGAGACAAACTAATTCTTGAAACACTTTGTCATACATAAGATGTGACACAAATGCCATGTGATGCCTTTATTCACATTATGATGTCTTCTCAAACTTTGTTTTGTTTTTGACATCAGAAATTCTACTTTGGAAAAGATCTTGGTTTCTGTATTCACTGCCATATCTCATTAATTGATGCGCACCTGCACATCTGGACACACATACAGAGAACACACATTCACATTCACACACATTCACATTTACACACACACACACACACATTTACACACACACACACACACACACAGTCTTAGTCCTGTACACACCCCAGCCACCCCGTTGTCGTGTTTGTCCAATGTTGTGATTGGCACAGGATCCAGACTGGGCTCCAGCACCTTCACTGTTTTGTCGTTTGATGATGTGAAGATGGCTCCCTCCGTGTGAATCACTCCTGTGAGTTTGTTTGTGTGGCCAACATCATAAGTCTGAAAAACATCAGATCCATAAGCATCTCCTTTTTGCATTGTAAGTGGCCGAAGTATTGTCCTGTAACATTTTTTCTTCTTCATTATTTTCTTATTCCATTGCTGGGAAATGCAGGTTGCTTCCACAGAGTGGAATGCAAGCAGCAACAAGAATTGCGCTTCCAAGGTCTGTGAGGTTTTAGTTGTAATCAACCACCTACACATCAAGTCGAAGTGTTGAATTCAAACAAGGCCAGATCAGCTACCAGACCCCCCTATTTTTGGCTAGAATCATATCTATCCCAGACTAACACCTCCAAAGTACCTGTGGCAACATATTACTAGTTTCAACTCTTTAACATTTTGGAAACCAGATTTTTAGTTACATGTAGTTAAACTTACTGTACGACCATTTATTCTTATTTTCCTTTACCCACCAATGCAACATAACGGTCATTGCATTTTTTATATATGCATATTTCCCTGGGAGACAGATTTTATACTGCAAAGCAAATATCAGTCAGGAAAGTGGCAAGTGCAGTCACTGATAAAACCACAGCGCATATTTATGAAGTAGAAACTCCGAGTCCAAGCCACCCAGCTGCATAAAATCGCTGGTGGAAGGGAGGCAACTCAAAATTCTTGCCTCTACCAAAATCAGGAAAAAATGTCAGTATGTAAAAAAACTTGACTAAATGTAATAAGGATACTTTTGTTCACAGAAAAAGCAAGAATATCCAACCCATAGAACTCTCGCCTTCACAAACAGGTTAATAATTGCAGCTCTTGAAAGAAACTAGTATTTTTACAGTCTTTTAAGTTAATTTTGAACAGGTCACATAAAAGTGTTACACATAAACAATAATCAAATTCAGAATTTTTGTAATTGATTTGTCCCCTCTTCATTCAATTTTGAACAGATTCAAATACATCCTTTTTTTCTGTATTTTCCATTTTAAAGTAGGTTGTGCATACTGCTACATTGTTCTAGCCATGCTTTCACCACTACAGTCTGTCTCAGTGACTATGCCAGGCATGGTCACATCCAAAATAATCTGAGTCACTAACTTGACTAATTCAAACAGGTGTTTTACACGCCAAAGTGGTGACAGGGGGGTGGAACATGGATACCGTCACTGAATTTGCACATAAAATTGACCTGTGTCCGTCCTGGCCCGGATTCGAACCTGTGACCATAGGATCACAAGTCCAGTGCTCTACCAACTGAGCTACCGGGCCACTATTTGTGTGTTTTAGATTGACAGAAATATGATTGCCGATTATGTCATTATTAACTGTCGCATTTATATGGTAACTTTTATTTTTAGATTGAGGTTAATGCCATTACTAAATCTGGCAGACAACTTTTTTGTTCAAAAATGAAATTTTCTGAGATTATCATCAAACTCACCTGAACGACTTCAAAGTTTCCATATGTTGTGTCCATCAGAGTAAGGCCGCCCAACTTGTCTCCAAACCACAGCTGGTTACTGTGGTAACTGATGTCCAGGGGATAATTCTCAACCTGGAAAATATATGATTAGTAAAAAAGATGGCACTCCATGCTGATGCTTAAAACACTTTTAAAGTTCTTCCATAAAAGAAGTATGCAGATGTAAAAGGCACTCAAAGTTTGGTCAAATTTAAACAGAATCATCAAGGATGAAATATATACAATCAAAATCAAGCAAAACCCCTTACCAACTTGCTATTAAAAGTGAACTACAAATGTAGTGATCAGATTTCTAAATGTAAAAGGACAGACTACTTCTGCCACAAGAGGTCCGTCTTCTGATGGCAAAAATGTTAAAAGTGTCAGAGCACTGTCAAATCCAAGAAAGAAGTAAACTATTAAAGAACCATTAGAATCAGCCAGAAGTGCTCACTTTCTTAAATTATATAAGAACACTTAACCCAAACTCTTAATCAAATTCAAAAATGCGACTAGGAAGGATACACAGTCAAACAGCAGCAGTACGTAACTTGCACATAACCTACCCCAACTCTCTTAAACACAATGCCAGCTCTTCTATCATAGATACAGAAGGTCTTGTCTTCACTGCCTGAGATGATGTAATTGTCGTCTGCTGCGATGCACAGGACTGGTTGCCGATGCCAACGTTTTGTGGAAATAATGTTTCCTTGGCGGGGGTCGATGAAGTACACTTTCTTGTCGAAACCGGTAGCAACCAGAAAGTTTTGTTCCACATGAATGTCTAAGACTGCTGACTTGCACCTGTTAAAATTCTGAAGGCATTACACACTTGATTTTGTGAGCTGTATATATCTTGTGAAAGAAAGCATACACATTTCTCTCTTCCACTTACAACTTTATCTGTTATAATTGTGTTTGTTCTGACAAATTTAACCATGAAAGTGTGACTTCTGTTTCCTTTACTGCGAAAGGCTTTACAACATATACAAATAAAATCTTGCACTCAAATTCACAATCTTCGGACTTACTTGTAGGTTGTGACTGGTGTAAAATCTTGCCCTAGATCCCACACTTTAATCTTGGTGTCCCAGGACCCAGTGTAGAGACAGTTATCCAGCGATGCCATGCACCAGATCCAGCCCTGGGAAAAGTGAGAACACTACCATTAAAACTGCAAGTCCTGAGATAAGTGTGATGGCAAAATCACACAAAAGACAAAATTCAAGCAACGCATAATTTTGCTTTCACCTTCATTTTCAAAATGATATCTGACATGACAAAAATGCTCAGGACCATTAAGCAAGATGTTCTAAACGTGTTCCTGAGCTGTTTACTCTCAGGGTCATGCACCTTATAGTTATAGTGAGTGTTTTGCGTGCCACATTCTGTTTATACCATGCCTTCTGTTTCTGCATGTTTCCTGAAGTCCCTGGACATTCGCTGAAAACTTAGGATCTTTAATGTATGAATCAGGTTTTTTTTTATTTAGTCAAGTTTTGACTAAATATTTTAACGTAGAGGGGGGAATCGAGACGAGGGTCGTGGTGTGTGTGTGTGTGTGTGTGTGTGTGTGTGTGTGTCTGTCTGTCTGTGTGTGTGTGTAGAGCGATTCAGACTAAACTACTGGACCGATCTTTATGAAATTTGACATGAGAGTTCCTGGGTATAAAATCCCCATACGTTTTTTTCATTTTTTTGATAAATGTCTTTGATGACGTCATATCCGGCTTTTCGTGAAAGTTGAGGCGGCACTGTCACGCTCTCATTTTTCAACCAAATTGGTTGAAATTTTGGTCAAGCAATCTTCGACGAAGGCCGGGGTTTGGTATTGCAATTCAGCTTGGTGGCTGAAAAACTAATGAGTGAGTTTGGTCATTAAAAATCTGAAAATTTAAAAAAAATATCTTTTTTATAAAACGATCCAAATTTACGTACATCTTATTCTTTATCATTTTCTGATTTCAAAAATATATATTTGGATTAAAAACAAGCTCTGAAAATTAAAAATATAAAAATTATTATCAAAATTAAATTGTCCAAATCAATTTAAAAACACTTTCATCTTATTCCTTGTCGGTTCCTGATTCCAAAAACATATAGATATGATATGTTTGGATTAAAAACACGCTCAGAAAGTTAAAACGAAGAGAGGTACAGAAAAGCGTGAAATCCTTCTCAGCGCAAGTACTACCCCGCTCTTCTTGTCAATTTCACTGCCTTTGCCGTGCGCGGTGGACTGACGATGCTACGAGTATACGGTCTTGCTGCGTTGCATTGCGTTCAGTTTCATTCTGTGAGTTCGACAGCTACTTGACTAAATGTTGTATTTTCGCCTTACGCGACTTGTTTTATTTGCTGCGTTGTGCATTTTGCACACAAGGGAGGTATAATTCCGTCCACTAAGAGACTGCAATGAACGTTGAATTTTGGAAGTACAGTTACATTGCCCATTGTACCTGGGCCTTGAACCCATGCTACGTGGTTACAAAGCCAGCATGCTACTGACTGAGCTACGTGCCTACCTGCCAGGAAGTTTTATGTTTATTATAATTATTTAACACAGGCTTTCAAAGTTTTTAAGTGCTGCATTGCTCCTGGACAATTCTTGGCTTGTAAATCATATTAAATGTACAGTGTATCACATTCATCAAAATATTTAGTCAACCTGAAAGTTTGATTCCATCAGAAGAACAACATTTTTAGTGCATGTAGGTCATCCTAGTTCCGAATACCCATGTTTCTGGGTCATTATTCCATGAATAAAACATGTTCCCAAGGTTTTCAATCTACATTTCTTTGTAATAATGTGCCTGCTATGGGCAATGTTGTTGCCAATCTTTGTTTTCAGTGGGTTATTTATCAGTTTGGCACTAGGTAAACCTCTAATGGTTTCACCGTGAGGGCATAGAACAACACTGTCATCATAAACCTCTTCTTACATCTAATTAGAATTAGCAAGCAATATTGGAATCATCTCCTGAAAGCCAAGCCTTGAACGGATGCCTGACGTTCGGCGCCTTTTGCTTATCAATATGAAAATATATTTAATATTGCTTTAACTTACATTGTGCGCTTTGTTGATGCAATGAAGCTGCATTTCTTTCTTGGTCTCTGGTCGGCTGCTGTCATATTTGGTCAGATCCAGTAGCGTGAGGTAGCGATCCCGAGACCCCGTAGCTAGGAAACGTCCTTCCTGCATGCATTCAAGTCAGACAAATATTACACATCTGCGGCAATTAATACATGGAATTGTTTTTACACCAGCTAGTCTGAATGAAACATAACCACTGCCAGGTTTTTGTTTTTGTTTTTTTGCTTTTTGTTTGCTTAACGCCCAGCCGACCACGAAGTGCCATATCAGGGCGGTGCTGCTTTGACATATAACGTGCGCCACACACAAGACAGAAGTCGCAGCACAGGCTTCATGTCTCACCCAGTCACATTATTCTGACACCGGACCAACCAGTCCTAGCACTAACCCCATAATGCCAGACGCCAGGCGGAGCAGCCACTAGATTGCCAATTTTTAAGTCTTAGGTATGACCCGGCCGGGGTTCGAACCCACGACCTCCCAATCACGGGGCGGACGCCTTACCACTAGGCCAACTGTGCCGGTCACTGCCAGGTGCAAGATCCTCTTGCATTAAACGGAAAAGAAGGTTTTAAATAAAGTTAAAGTTACCAACTGCCAGATGCAAAACAATCATTTATGAAACTGTTACTAACTTACAATTAAGCAAACCGCATTGTGTGACAACAAATTCCAGCAACTATCAGTATCACTTCCAATAACTCTGGGGAAAGAAACTATATTTATCTAAATTCCCAGTGTAAAGATTATTGCAGAAAACATTCTGAAATGTTCCCACTTAATACTGAAACTGAAAGTTAAGAAATAATGTGCGCTATGATTATGCATGAAAATGCTTTACCTGCATCAAATGAACAACATCAACAGCAGCAAATAAGCAACTGTTGAAGGTAAAATGTTCCATGTGCTCGTCTGACTGCGACCACACCCGGTGAAAGCGTTCTCTCTCCATGCACAGCTCTTGCCAGTCGATGCCATCATCTGCACAGGTGTAGCAATGCAAGTGAAACTGAAAGCATATACACACCAACTCAGAACTTGTAAAAAAAAATTAAAATGCGAGTCTACATAAATCACTTCCTTGACAGTACTCACTATCAATCATACTTAGCAAACTCTGAGCACATCTGTTTGCAAATTAATCTGAGTCAAAGAATAAAAGTCCACATGTCCACTCCTAAGAGAGACACAACAGTTGCACAAAATTATTCAAAAGATTGTGTGTTTTTTTAAACACAAAGCTTCCAGTCAAAGAATAAAAGTCCACATGTCCACTCCTAAGACAGACACAACAGTTGCACAAAATTTATATTACAAAATTGTGGAGTTTTTTAAACACAAAGCTTCCAGTTCTAAGCACTGTCAAATCCCTCCCCTATACTAGTGCATACTTTTGTGTGTGTGTGTACACAAACAGAGACACACACACACACACTCATGTAATGATGTATGCATTTAATTAAGTTTTCACTGCCATAAATAAAAACTCATGCATAACAATATTAACATTATCATTATCAAAGAAGCAACACCTGAAGAATAGACTTACAATCTACTGGTGGATACTTCTTTGGCCACCGCTTGGTCAGTCTCATCCTCCAGTACACTTCGTTCACAAACAGGTCGTGGAATGCATGACAAACTCTGGACATACTGTTAATGATGACACTTGCTTCCAAGTATTCACAGATCAGCAATAGAACCTCCACAGGGAGAGTATCCAGTGAGATCTTACTGAAAACCCATTCATTTGTTTCATCATTGCCGTTCTCTTCCGAAGAACAGCTGTTACGAGAGCCATCGATGGCTGGGTCCCTGGGTGTATTCTGTGCGTCGAATTCCATTTGTGGCTCTGTGACTGATGGTGTCTCTGCACATCCTACAGGGTTTGTCAGAGTGGTCACGGTGTCAGGGCTAATTTGTCCCTCACCAAGATGAAGTTCCTTAAACCCGGATAACATATTTTCTGCTGGATTCTGAGGTTCTGGACTTTTGGCCTTGCCTGTAGTATTTTGCACAGGAGCAGAGTGGTCCAACTCCAAATCTGTGTTTGATGAGCTTTGAATAGGGGCTGAACCATCCATGCCTACGGCTGCAGCTGTTGAGCAGTCAATGTCTCAGAACTGGCGCGCGATTCTGTCAAATAATACAATTTAAAATAAGCAAATGAAACAAAATGTTTGTGCCAAGCTACAAGTACAAGTCTCAAAAAAGTCTGAAAGCCTGTGCATGTTTGGGTGCGTGTGCGCATGCATAGATAGAAATTAGAATGAATAAATGCGTGCAGTCGGTGCACGTCATGTGCACACGTGTACTGACAGTGAAATAGGTGTGTATGTCTGTCTGACGATGTAGTTGTAAGCATGCATGCTTAGATGCTAGTACGTGCTACTGCTAGAAATACAAAAGAACAAAAACGCGTTACCATGAGAGAGAAGAAAGACAGACGAATTCTATGATAATGCGAAAAAGATTACCTTTTTACCCGATGAAACGAAGGACGTGACGCTGGACTTTGACTCTAGTCTTGAGTAATAGAGCGAGATTCACATTCACTGATTCAGACTCCAGACATCAAGTTCAAGACGAATGCAGTTCTAAAAAACCGCCCGTCAGCCAGTTATAGACCACATTCTCAGAGATCGAACTCTCTCGATTGTATCGATAGTCATCAGCCATAAATAGATGATAGACGAATACAGCAAACTCAGCAGGCTTTACAGAGTACGTGACTCACAACCAAACATACACGGGTTCGCGTTTCTTACAGTTTTCAAAAGTGGCGAGTGTAAACAAAGGAAGAAAATGCAACAGTAGCTATGATTGGCTAAAAGTAACAACTTCCGGTGATGTTACAGAACTGTTCATTGGCTCAATCAGTGTGTGTATGTGTGTGCATGTGATGTGAGTGTGTCTGTGAGACTGAGAGAGGTAGAGAGATGATGATCATTGAACTTTATCCCCGAGTACGCTAGTACTTGGGCTCAGCAGACTTTAAGTCTACAAGAAAGGCGTTCTCGTTAAATTTAGTAAAGGAGCGGTACTTTACTGTCTTGTGACCAACTTTGGGGATTTTTACACCCTTTCTTGACCACGTGAAACAAACAGGAAAATGTACACTGAGGGCCCCAAAGGGGGGGTATCATCACGATCACGGGAAGGAACATTTTAGCTTTCACGATTACAGTTACCTTGATTTTTGTTTTCACGATCACGAACACCAGTGGCAAATCACGGTCACGGTAAAAGTTGCATGTAGGGGAGACTGGGGTACCCTGGGACACGGGGCAGGGTGGGACAGCGCAATTTAGCCATGTTATCTTGATTTTTTTTTAAAGTTTGAATTTGCCGCCATGAAGGGAAACTACTCAGCCAGGCTGGCGCCAACTGTTAATGGTGTGGGCACAGACGTTTGCCAGCAGTCGATGTTTGCCTGAAAAGAAGCACTGTAAGTAAATTTTCGACTGTCACAAACTTCTTATTTGTATATAATGTCTTCTTACGCACCCTATTAAACCATATATAACCAGATTATGTCATTATTCACTCATATTTATCGAACATTTCAAAGATGTTTACACGTTAGATCTGTGGCCATTTTTTCATTTTATCAAATTAACCGCCTTGGGGCAGGGTGGGACGGGGTAGGGTGGGACAAGGCTGGGGCAGGGTGGGACTGTCCCACCCTGCCCCAGCTTTGACCCACCCTGCCCCCTTAGAGTGTTTGTCTATGTCTTTAATTATTAAAAGTTGATAAGTTGTGTAACATTGGTGTTATGCAAGAGAGAGAGAGAGAGAGAGAGAGAGAGAGAGAGAGAGAAAAAGAGAGAGAGAGAGAGAGAGAGAGAGAGAGAGAGAGAGAGAGAGAGAGAGAAAGAGACGGTGTGGTATTATTAATTCGGTGTTGGCATAACCATGCTGTCTTAACCTCTCTCTCTCTCTCTCTCTTTTTCTCTCTCTCTCTCTCTCTCTCTCTCTCTCTCTCTCTCTCTCTCTCTCTCTCTGTAGTTTGTGTAGTGTTTGTCTTAAATCTTTTGTCGACTTTCAGATGGTGAGAACATACAAGAGAAAGACGCAATGGACTTCAAAACCAGTGCAAAATATGAAGGATGCGGTGGAAGCTGTGAAAGAAGGTTTGTCATTTCGCGAGGCTGCAAGGATGTTTTCTGTGTCGAAAAGTAGCCTTGGGCGAGCGATGTCCCGTGGCAAAATCTCCTCCTTGACATCTCAGT
Organism: Littorina saxatilis; assembly: GCF_037325665.1. Lineage (NCBI taxonomy): Eukaryota > Metazoa > Mollusca > Gastropoda > Littorinimorpha > Littorinidae > Littorina > Littorina saxatilis. Next base: position 34,324,568 of record NC_090249.1, read on the forward strand.
GCAACACTCGACAAGTCTTTACGAATGCCGAAGAACAGGAGTTGGTGGAATACATAATCCAGGCTTCAAAGTATGGATTTCCTATCGATTCAATGACTTTGAGATCACTCGCATTTGATCTCGCAAACAAAAACCTAAAAGTCTGTCCTCCAAGCTGGACAAGGAATAAACGTGCAGGTGAAGACTGGGTCTTGGCATTTCGCAAAAGGCATCCAGAGATATCAATTCGAATCCCAGAAGCAGTCAGCTTGGCGAGGATGATGGCGTTCAACAGAAACAACGTTGACGAGTTTTTCAAGAAGCTTCAACATCTCTACGAAAAGCATACCCTGACCCCTGACAGGATATTCAACACGGATGAAACCGCTTTGATGACGTCCCTAAAACCGACTAAAGTCTTGGCGCAGTCGGGAGTAAAGCAGGTGTCTCAGGTAGTGTCACAGGAGAGAGGTGAACTTGTTACTATGTTGGCAATTGTCAATGCCATTGGAAACAGCATCCCGCCTTGTCTGATATTTCCGCGGGTGAATTTCCATGACCATATGACAATAAATGCACCTCCAGGGACAAAAGGACTGGGTTCACGTTCTGGCGGCTGGATGACAAAGTCTCTGTTTGTGGAATGTTTGGAACATTTTACTGAGCATGTCAATTGTTCGCCTGACAACAAGGTCTTGCTGATACTGGATAACCACGAGTCCCACATTTCCCTGGCAGCTATCAACCATTGCAGGGAGAAGGGGGTGGTGCTATTAAGCCTTCCACCACACTGTACACATCGGATGCAACCCCTTGATGTCGGAGTGTTCGGGCCTTTGAAAACTGAATACAACAAGGCCCTGTCAAGGTGGATGTACATGCATCCGGGGACGAGGACCACGATTCATCATGTGTCCACCATTCTTGGGAGTGCATATCCCAGAGCTTTCCGAATGGAAAACATAATCAGCGGCTTCAAAGCCACAGGAATCTATCCTCTTGACAGTGAGATGTTCTCCAAAGAGTTAGCAGAGGAAGCCGAATCGGCTCACCTACAAGAACAACCCCAAGAGCCGACTTGCCAACAAGAACAGCTACCAGAACCGCCTCATCAACAAGAACAACCACCAGCGTCGCCTCTCCAACAAGAACAACCACGAGCGTCGCCTCTCCAACAAGAACAACCACCATCTCCTCCAATATCAGTAGAAGAAGTAGAATCTAGCTTCTCCCATGCACCAGCAGATGTAAGACCACACGCTAGTGTTCCGAAAAACTCTCGCAAGCGTAAAGGACGACCTTTGGGATCCAGTCGCATTCTCACTGATACACCAGAAAAGAACATCATTGAAGAAAACGTCAGTGCAAAGAAAAAGAAAGCAGAGAAAACAGCATCTCAGTCCAGAAAAAGAGCGCCATCACAACCTGCCAAGGCCACTGCAAGAAGATCAAAGACACCACGAACAGTTCTACAGGCAACCTACCATCAGGGATCCAGTGTATTTAATGACCGAACGAGGGGCAGACAATGTGTTGGAATGGCCACTTCTGCGGTTGCCTATGCTGAGATCAAAGACATGTCGACGTGGACGAAAGAAGACCTGGACCTAGTTTTGCTTTTCGGCGACTACATGTACCAGAAAATGTTGGATGATGAAGAAGACAACGTACAAGGATATCTTCAACTGTCGGATATACCAGCACAGATCAACCTTTTTAATAAGAATTTTCATGTCTCCCGATCTGCACATGCATGTGGCGTGGTTGGTCTCGGTCCGTCATTCAGTGAGGCTTTTTCGTTGAGCGGAGCAATCAAGAGAGCATTTGACAACTTCCCATCCATGATACTCGTGTTGAAGGAAACATCCGTGATGATACACAAATCCACAGACAGTTTCTGGCTGTTTGACTCGCATTCACGCAATCAGAACGGCATGCCAAGCGCGAACGGGAAGGGCGTCCTGATGAAATTTCAGGATCTTGATGACCTTTTGAAGTTCCTGACTGAAATGTCAAAAGCAATCAGCTCTGGTGTGGTCACATTTGACTCTGCAGGATTTCAGGTTACCGAAACTGATGATCAACCAGAGCAGCAGCCCCCTGATCAGCCAGAACAGCAGCCCCCTGATCACCCAGAACAGCAGCCCCCTGATCAGCCAGAGCAGCAGCCTCCTGATCAGCCAGAGCAGCAGCCTCCTGATCAGCCAGAACAGCAGCCCCCTGATCAGCCAGAACAGCAGCCCCCTGATCAGCCAGAGCAGCAGCCCCCTGGTCAGCCAGAACAGCAGCAACTACAACCAGAGCATGTAAAACAATTGGTTTAGTCGTCATAACTTATTGAAAAGATATTTGAAAGAGAGTATCGAAATGTTAAGTGTTTCGTAAGTTTCTCAACCTTTTTTTATCTGGATTGATTTGATTTTTCCCTTGACAGAGTATAGCTGGAATTCCATTCAGATGGGCAAAATATGCGAACAATCATATTTATTTACCTAACAACAAATACTGTGTTCAATGCAGTGGATGAATCTGTTAGTGAACCAGTTATATTTTGCTACAGTAATTCAAATATAATTATATTTTGTTCTGTCAGGAAGATGAAGACGTGGTCTGCATGTTCTGCTTGGAGTCATGGGGAAAGTCCAAGCCGAACGAGCCGTGGATTTGCTGCTCCGTGTGCAACCAGTGGTGCCATGAGCAGTGTGGCCAGATAGATGACCCCACATCATACAAATGTGACTTTTGTTTAGAATAAATGGAAGGCAAAGGTTTAAGGCAAGGTACTAACTTACTAAGGTACCATGATTTGGTTCTTCTGCCATGGATGTTACTTAAACATACTTTTAAGTGTTATTTTTCTGAACGGTTTATTTTTACCTGTGGCAAAAGGTCAATAAGCAAGTCACTATGTTGGTCGATCGGTAAAAAAATTACCTTCTACGTTGAAAATGGTTAATAATGGTGGAAAATGGTTTCTTGTTTTTGAATTACTCAACTAGTATACTTTGTGTATGGGGCAGTTTGGGACAAAGCAGGGGCAGGGTGGGACGGGGCAGGGTGGGACAGTCCCACCCTGCCCCACAGTGTGTCCCAGCCTGCCCCACTTCGTCCCATCCTGCCCCGGATTTTGTTTCATTTTCAACGGTTATTTGCTTAAAAATGGCATATTTAATATCAAATTAAGTTACGTTTTTATGTTTTTAATTCAATAAAGTTTATAAAAAGATCGTATTTGTGTTTATTTTGAAAATTAGGTGTTAGAAAATTGCAATTGATTAAAAAAATTAAAAAAAGTCCCACCCTGCCCCAGTCTCCCTTACAGAAAGCACGTGTCAAAGTAAACACAACCACACAGTAATTCGCTCCTCTGGATCTATTGTTTATTCAACACAAAGTCAGAACTGTTGCACTTTTTTATTATTATTTTTTGAATTCTCTTTCATACACACCTAGAAATACATATCATGATTTGTAATCAGTAACAAGAATGTTGTTTTCATTGTTTTCTCTCTCTCTCTCTCTCTAGTCTCTCTCTCTCTCTCAGTCTCTCTCTCTCTCTCTCTCTCTCTCTCTCTCTCTCTCTCTCTCCACTCATACACATTCAACTCCCACACCCTCACTCACACACATGAATATATACTTGCACCAACGACATGTAAAGATGTCGTTGACTTGCACAATTTCACATTTCCAGAGCTAAATCTTGTAAACCCATTTTCTCAAAAACTCAGTATTGGGTGGATTGAAACTAAAGTACATGTATGTGTGATGGGTTCTTTATTTTCAACTTTGCCATACAATTTGAGGTACACCATCGCCTGGTTTCATGGCCTTGAAAAACAAACAGGAACGCTACAGGCCAAAAATGGTTTTACCTGAAAGAAGCGCGCAGTGCCAGTGGCGAAGCCACAAGCCTGAGCCTGCGAAGCAGGCGAGCCAACTAGTGGGGTCCGGGGGCATGCCCCCCCCGGAATTTTTTTCAAAAAACGGTTAAAATCTGTGCAATCTGGTGCATTCTGGGCATCATTTTCAGGGCTGTAATAGTGTTGTGATCTTGTTAAAAATCCCATTTTAGCCTAGCCTCCCCCCACCACCATTCAACACACCTCCAAACTGGTGAAAACAACACTACTGTGCGCTGGCTTCATTGAGACCGGCGCCCGGTTGCGTTGCGCGATATTCACACGGATCGTTTTTGTGGAAATTGTTCAACTTCACCGGAATAAATTTGACTTTACCGGATTTTGAAAACGGCTTTATCGGATTTCCGGCAATTACCGGAAAAGTAGCATGCCTGACAAAATCAGTCCCCAACGAACATGACTTTGATCGTCTTTGACATGAGGATCAAGTGACCCAAACTGGCACGTCTCACCGCCATTGTTTCTGAATTTTGATGATATTAAAGTTTACACTTACAGGCGCTAAAATAAATCCAAGCTTAATGCAAAGAAGCGACAATTAGAATCTATGCCAAGCGTGTCCACGTTGCTGGGATGAAAAACACATTTCTAGTTTCGGTTTTGGCTACACGCAGACTCGATCTTGAGCCAGTCGAGGTCACACTGAGGTGACAGCCGGACGTGGCAATATCGACAATGTCAATGATCTCACTCAAACTCAAAGATCTTGAACAAATTTCAAGATCTTTGCCTACATTCAGAACAGTCATAGAGCAACATAGATCAACATAACTTGATATTTCGTCTTCGGAAAGACCGACCCGTAGCTTGACCTTTCCACCAAGGAAGGCATTCTCGCCGCCTGCTTTGGTCTGGCTTGAATCCACAAAATATAACAGAAGTTCGATGACAGTACCGCTGCACGCCATTTTTGATCTTCGAATTCGAATTTGACTGAATGCACTCAAAACTTTTGCACGAAGCCCTTCCATTGGATGAAGTTTGGCAGACTTTTGCAATTTGGCTTCTGATTGGATCTCTTTTTTTGTGTGATTGGTTCTCTTAAAAGGAAGCAATCGCTGTCAAAATCATATTTCTGAATGTGTTGTTGCTTCCCTTCAATCAGGATTGGCTCCTTGACGAATAGAGGATCTTAGAGTGATACAGCTGTAAAAAATGTACGTTGAAAATAAAATGCTTTGCAATAATGCCCATCACGATCACAAAAACAAATGACGATCACGATCACGAGACTTGATTTTTTTGTCATCACGGATCACGGGCAAAGTCCCATCACGATCACAGAAATGGAAATTTCGGCAATCACGGTCACAGAAAGGTCAAAAAACGCCAATCACGATCACGATTTTAAACCCTTTGGGGCCCTCTACACTACAGCCGCTGGTTGGAACACAAACTTCTGCAAAGCCCGTTACGGGTGTTAGAAACATAGACATGATCTATCAAAGTGCTTGTAGATGAAGTAACCCTAGTAGGGGTGTTCACGACTTGTTTGAGATCATAAAGGTTGAACATATCTAACCATGGTTTATTTTGTTTTAACAAATCAATATTAAAATCTCCTAAGAGAATGGTTTCTTTTGATTCTAACACAGCAGCATCAAACATATGTGAACTTTTGTCCGTCCAGTTTACACGTTCTGCTAGATTTCTATAGCAGAAACCAATAAGCATTGGGGGTGCCTCTTTACATCTAGTCAAGTTTTGACTAAATGTTTTAACATAGAGGGGGAATCGAGACGAGGGTCGTGGTGTATGTGTGTGTGTGTGTGTGTGTGTGTGTGTCTGTCTGTCTGTCTGTCTGTCTGTGCGTGTGTGTGTGTGTGTGTAGAGCGATTCAGACCAAACTACTGGACCGATCTTTATGAAATTTGACATGAGAGTTCCTGGGAATGATATCTCCGGACGTTTTTTTCTTTTTTTCGATAAATACCTTTGATGACGTCATATCCGGCTTTTTGTAAAAGTTGAGGCGGCACTGTCACACCCTCATTTTTCAATCAAATTGATTGAAATTTGGCCAAGCAATCTTCGACGAAGGCCGGACTTTGGTATTGCATTTCAGCTTGGTGGCTTAAAAATTCATTAATGACTTTGGTCATTAAAAATCTGAAAATTGTAAAAAAAAATAATTTGTTTTTAAAACGATCCAAATTTACGTTCATCTTATTCTTCATCATTTTCTGATTCCAAAAACATATAAATATGTTATATTCGGATTAAAAACAAGCTCTGAAAATTAAAAATATAAAAATTATTATTAAAATAAAATTTCCGAAATCGATTTAAAAACAATTTCATCTTATTCCTTGTGGGTTCCTGATTCCAAAAACATTAGATGTGATATGTTTGGATTAAAAACACGCTCACAAAGTTTAAAAAAAAAATAGAGATAAAGAAAAGCGTGCTATCCTTCTCAGCGCAACTACTACCCCGCTCTTCTTGTCAATTTCACTGCCTGTGCATCGAGCGGTGGACTGACGATGCTACGAGTATACGCTCTTGCTGTAAAAATGCAGTGAGTTCAGTTTCATTCTGTTAGTTCGACAGCTTGACTTAATGTTGTAATTTCGCCTTACGCGACTTGTTTAATTTGACCTCGATCCAGAGGGATTCCACAAAATGTTCTAAATGTGTTAAACGTGTGTAAGAAAGAGAGAGAGATAAAGAGAGAGAGAGAGAGAGAGAGAGAGAGAGAGAGAGAGAGAGAGAGAGAGAGAGAGAGAGACAATGACAATGACAATTCTTTATTTTACGAGGGTAACAGAATAAGCATAGGTATACTTTTTTGCATCTGGCCCTCGCCCTAAAGAGGGACTAGATCTACTATAATAACTACTACTACATAATTAGTGAACTAGTATAAGTTTATGTACATAAGCGCATTATATAGAAACATTGTAGTTTATAAATGTTTATGACTAGGTGCAAAGCAAAAATTTGCAGATCAAATCAGTTAAACTGAGTCTGAATACTATGCAATAGTACATCAACTCTGCAAGACAATGGATATTCTGCAGAACATCATAATTTCGTGAACAAAAACGAGCGAGAGAGAGAGAGAGAGAGAGAGAGAGAGAGAGAGAGAGAGAGAGAGAGAGAGAGAGAGAGACCGGAGAGACGGACAGACATGGCGACAGATAAAGAACAAGTCGCGTAAGGCGAAAATACAACATGAAGTAGAGTCAAGCTGTCGAACTCACAGAATGAAACTGAACGCACTGCAATTTTTCAGCAAGACCGTATACTCGTAGCATCGTCAGTCCACCGCTCGTGGCAAAGGCAGTGAAATTGACAAGAAGAGCGGGGTAGTAGTTAATTAATTTCTAAGCCACCAAGCTGAAATGCAATACCAAAGTCCAGGCTTTGTCAAAAATTACTTAACCAAAATTTCAATCAATTTAATTGAAAAATGAGGGTGTGACAGTGCCGCCTCAACTTTTACAAAAAGCCGGATATGACGTCATCAAAGACATTTATCAAAAAATGAAAAACAGATCTAGGGATATCCTTTCCAGGAACTCTCATGTCAAGTTTCATAAAGATCGGTCTAGTAGATTACTCTGAATCGCTCTATACACACACACACACACACACACACACACACACACACACACACACTGGAACTAGAACACAACAGAAAGGAAAAATACCGATCTCGTGACAGGTGCTTCGTACTGACCAAAAATGACGTCAGCATCTTCAAACAGGCGGATATGATGATACGCATGCGCGAGCTGACGGATGGTGTGAAGGAATACACGATGTTCGTATTTCAGCCGGTTTTCATCATGCTGGAACACACCATCGCTGTCCTGCCTTCCACGCTGCAGGTACGTAACCTAGTGCTTCTCTTGCTGGTCATGTTGAATTTGAGCGCTGTACATTAAAAACTCGCATTCCAGCGCCATTATTGAGTTATATTTGATACAAGTCACTTTGATCAATACAAAGAATGACTAGTGAAATTAATAGACGGAATGAGCTCCAAAAGTGAGTATAATTTCAAAATTGGTATCTTTGTTCAAAGATATATCATACTTCCGGCCACCATAATTGTCTCCCTGTGCTTGTTCTCAAATTGGCCGCGCCAATGTTTTCCGTCTCAACCCCAAGTAAATGATCCATCTGTACAGTTCGTTCTGTAACTCGAATGGTAATTCAAATTATTTTAATGCTTAAAAGAACCAGTTCTGCAATTTTAGAGGCTTGTATTGCAGCCAACAAACGTCTCTGAATTTACATTGCTAAAGTTCAACATGTTGTTTAACAGACTATTGGGACAGCGGTAGCAATGATGTTCCTAGTGACGGCGGCGATGTTGCCACAGCTTCTAATGGTGTCCCTCGTCACGCTCAACATCATCTTCATCATCACCTGCGTCTTCGGCTTCATGTACTTTCTCGACCTGACCTTCAGGTGAGTTTTCCTGAGCATTGCTCATCAACGAACAAACGACCCGGTTGGGATGCTATATGTACAGCATAACATATCACAAACAGGGGTTGGGGGGGGGGGGGGACCACATACACACTATAATCAATGGCTTGCACTCAGCATTACTAATTGCTATGGAACCTCGATCTCTTTCAAAGCCTCGTGCGATCTTTGGCGTCAAGGTAAAGAGACGTCATTCTAGAGAGAATATCGTGACGTGTTAGTTCTAAGGCCAAAAAAAAAAAATTGTCTGTTTAGGGTAACCCGACCGACCCTATCGATTTGGCGCCGACCCAAAAACTTTTTTTTGATTTCAAAAAAAAAAAAAGAAAAAAAAAGAGGTAAAAATGCTAAAAAGAGACATTTGGCGTTTCTTTCTCTCCCTTTCTCTCTGTTTTATTTATACGTTAGTTTTGAAACATGTATTCATCAAATATAAGAAGTGAATGTTCAGCCAACATAGCATTTTACACCAAAAAAAGAAAAGAAAAAAAAAAAAAAAAAAAACTTTACCTACCTACCGACCCTACTTTTTTTGGTCATGTTACCCTAAACAGACAATTTTTTTTTTTTGGCCTAAACATTCTTCCAAAGGTACAGCAAGCGCAAAAGTGTTTCCTGAATGACGTTTGTCTCCGTGACTTTGACATCATGAGCATTGGAAGAATCAGGCCCCATACCAGACTAGTTTGACATGACCTCATTTACATGAAATACCCACTAGTGAATTGAACGATATCGTTATCTCATGGGTAATGATAATCTGTCTCACGAGTGTAGGATTACAATTTTATCCCCCCCCCCCCCTTATGATTTCCAGCGGCATTTCTATGATCCACATTTTGATGAGCGTGGGATTCTCCGTGGACTTCTCGGCCCACATCTGCGCGGCCTACCTCATGTCCGACGACACCCGTCGCGAGGACCGAGCCCGCTACGCCCTCGTGCACGCCTCCGGGCCCATCTTCAACGGCGGGATGTCGTCCCTGGTGGGCGTGTCCATGCTGATGCTCTCCGAGTCCTACTTCTTCATCTCCTTCTTCAAGATCATGAGTATGGTCATCGTGGCTGGGGCCGTCAACTCCGTCTTCTTCATGCCTATAGGTGGGCGAAAAATTATTTTTAAAAAATCGATTTTGATTTTACCGTTGGAAAGTATTTTTAATAGGCAGTTACTAATTAGAGTCATATATAGTTGTGTTAGTGTTAGTTACATATTCACAGAACGCCAGTGTGCATTTTTTTCTTCGTAAAATAAAGATTATTTTGAAGTATGTAACGGTGTGAGTATTTTTATACGACTTTTCTTTTCAAATGACATGTTGTAATACGTATGGATGGATGTGCCTGCATCGTTACTATCGGGTATGTATGGGCTGTGAAAGAGAGAATTAATATTCTTGTTTTTATTGAGACAAACTTTCCACACCTGCTCCTTGTCCACGTCTTGTAAGTCACACCCCTTGCTAGTGACTGGGCTATATAATGTCAAGTGGACAAGTATGCCTCAATGGGGGCCCGGGTATCTCAGGTGGTAGAGCACTGGACTTGTGATCGAAAGGTCGCTGGTTCGAATCCGGGCCGGGACGGACACGGGTCAACTTTATGTGCAGACCCAGAGACGGTATCCATCTCCCACCCTCGTGTCACCACAATGGCACGTTAAAGATCTTGGTCATTCTACCATAAGTGCAGATGGCTGATACCACCTAAACACGCATACATCAAAAGCCGTGAGGGCGTAAAAACTAGAATCGTATAAACCAATTCATGTCCAAAATAGGCAATTAAGACCTGACGGACGATAAGCCCCTTAAAATTTACTTTTTTTGTGCCTCAAGAAAAGCAAGAGTATTCACTCTTTCACACCCCATACAAGTACATTTCCGAACACTGTAAAGGCAATTAAGACCTGACGGACGATAAGCCCCTTAAAATTTACTTTTTTTGTGCCTCAAGAAAAGCAAGAGTATTCACTCTTTCACACCCCATACAAGTACATTTCCGAACACTGTAAAATCGGTGAGTTTTTGCCGAGTAAGATTTGAAAGGGATAATTTAGAGCTGTCCCAGGCTGTGACACAGGATTTCTTCACTGTAAACATACACATGCAAAAATGAAAAAAAAAATCCTGCCCCGCTTCTTGTGGAGAGTGGGATTTTTATTTTATTTTACAAAAATGATGTAGCCGAGTTTCCCCGATACGCTGTCACAAATGTATTATGAATGCATTTCGAATACCTTATGACGCATTTTGTTCCAGTTATCTGCAGAAATATAATTATGTTTAAGTTAAGTTTTCACTCCCCATACCACTTTTGCGGGAATGCAGTGTTGTTGTCATAATTTAACGTTTTTCTTCAGTTTCGTGTGTGTGTTCTTTTCTTCATGTACCCTCGTAAGATGAATCGAAATAACATTTTGACTTGACTTGCCTATTTAGTGCTGTCTTGGATCGGACCCGAGAATCCCGTCGAAGCTTCAAGGAGAAACTCCACCTGCATCCCTCAACTGCCTCCGTGCGTGGAAATCCTCGATCCCGAGGTGGAGAAGAGCGAACAAGAGGAGGAGGAGGAGGAAAAGGAAGGCCCCAAAGAAGATGTTAGCGGGTCGACTGGGAATGCGAAAGGAGACGCAGGGAGTAACCGCGCCGATGTGGGAAGAGGGAAGAAGAACAGAGTAGACGTCAGCTTCGTCGAGGAAGGCGAGCCTGAGCGGCACGATGACTTCCAGCCAGAGAGTAAGTAACGACAGTGCTGTGGAAACAGGCTTGACCTCACCAAGGAAACAATCTTCTGGTTCTGCGCCCAGATCCTGAAAACCTCGAGTGTCATTGACTTTGCAAACGGAAAAGACAGCAGTAATGCCCCTTTGGGTATCGTATTCCAACAAGGGTGAATAGCGCTGCAGCTGCAGAAAGAAAAGACAGCAATAACAACGTCTTCCAGTTAATGTGAACTTTACTGCAGTACCAAACAGAAAAACACACCAATGATACCACTTTGCGCAGCGTCTTCCTGCAAGTGTGAACTTTACTGCAGTACCAAACAGAAAAGACACTAATGATACCACTCCGCGCAGCGTCTTCCTGCAAGTGTGAACTTAACTGCAGTATCAAACAGAAAAGACACCAATGCTACCTCTTGGCGCAGTGTCTTTCAGCAAGTGTGAACTTAACTGCAGTATCAAACAGACAAGACACCAATGATACCTCTTGGTGCAGTGTCTTTCAGCAAGTGTGAACTAAACTGCAGTATCAAACAGAAAAAAACACCAATGATACCTCTTGGCGCAGTGTCTTTCAGCAAGTGTGAACTTAACTGCAGTATCAAACAGACAAGACACCAATGATACCTCTTGGTGCAGTGTCTTTCAGCAAGTGTGAACTTAACTGCACTATGAAACAGACAAGACACCAATGATACCTCTTGGCGCAGTGTCTTTCAGCAAGTGTGAACTTAACTGCAGTATCAAACAGAAAAAACACCAATGATACCTCTTGGCGCAGTGTCTTTCAGCAAGTGTGAACTTTACTGCAGTAACAGACAAACAAGTCGCGTAAGGCGAAATTACTACATTTAGTCAAGCTGTGGAACTCACAGAATGAAACTGAACGTAGTCCGCCGCTAGTGCAAAAGGCAGTGAAAGTGACGAGCCTGTTTGGCGCGGTAGCGGTTGCGCTGTGCTTCATAGCACGCTTTACTGTACCTCTCTTCGTTTTAACTTTCTGAGCGTGTTTTTAATCCAAACATATCATATCTATATGTTTTTAGAATCAGGAACCAACAAGAAATAAGATGAAATTGTTTTTAAATCGATTTCGGAAAGTTACTTTTGATCATAATTTTTATATTTTTAATTTTCAGAGCTTGTTTTTAATACAAATATAACATATTTATATGTTTTTGGAATCAGAACATGATAAAGAATAAGATGAACGTAAATTTGGATCGTTTAATTTTTTTTTGTTTTTTTACAATTTTCAGATTTTTAATGACCAAAGTCATCAATTAATTTTTAAGCCACCAAGCTGAAATGCAATACCGAAGTCCGGCCTTCGTCGAAGATTGCTTGGCCAAAATTTCAATCAATTTGATTGAAAAATGAGGGTGTGACAGTGCCGCCTCAACTTTTACAAAAAGCCGGATATGACGTCATCAAAGACATTTATCGAAAAAAGGTCCGGGGATATCATTCCCAGGAACTCTCATGTAAAATTTCATAAAGATTGGTCCAGTAGTTTAGTCTGAATCGCTCTACACACACACACACACACACACACACACACACACACACACACACACACACACACACACACATGCATGCACACACACACACACATACACACATATACACACATGTCTGGCAAAATCAATCTACATTTAATTCTAAAAAGTTACAAAAAGCCATACAAGAGAAATTAGAATGCAAATTCATAAAATTCTGGATTAATAAAAAGTCTGAAGGAAGTTCAAAATTAAAATTCTACGCAAAAGTAACAGACTCGAGGAAATACGAATTGCAATCTTATATCAATGAGGTAAAAAATTTAGATCACAGAAAAGCATTAACAAAGTTAAGAATAAGTGCACACGATTTAGAAATTGAAAAGGGTCGACATTTAAATACACCAGTAAATGACAGATTATGCAAAAAATGTAATGTGATAGAGGATGAAATACATTTGTTGGATAAATGCACCAAATATACTTCCATTAGAGAAAAATTCATATCAAGCATAGCCTATTCAGACCAATACACTCTTCCCAGCCAAATATTACAAATACCCAAACTACAAACCCAGCTAGCACAGTTTGTTTACGAATGTTTCAAAAAACGGTGATGTTTTCTTTTACTACAGTTTCTTTGTTAATTAATTATGTGCCTTATAAACTGTGTGTTTCATGGCAATAAAGATTATTCTATTCTATTCTATTCTATTCTATTCTATTCACACACACACACACACACGCACAGACACACACACACATACACCACACCCTCGTCTCGATTCCCCCCCCTACGTTAAAACATTTAGTCAAAACTTGACTAAATGTAAAAAGACACTAATGATATCACCTAGTGCAGCGTCTTCCAACAAGTTTAAAAATAACTGCAGTACCAGACAAAAAGACACCAATGACACCAATGATACCACTTCGCGCAGTGTCTTCCACCAAGTGAGAAAGCTAATAGTACGGCGTCAATCCAGCAACCAAATAGCAATTACAAGTAAGCCAGGGACGACATTAATTTGGCTTCGGTAGTTGACAAACACTTCTTTCAAATCGCCGAACATATCTATCTATATATATATATATATACGACTAGTGTCTGTCTGTCTGTCTGTCTGTCTGTCTGTTCGCGATGCACGGCCAAAGTTCTCGGTGGATCTTTTTCAAATTTGGACACCGTATTCAGCTACACCCCGGACACAACCTCATCGATGAAATATTTGAACACGTGCTCTCAGCGCGCAGCGCTGTGCGCGCTGAACCGATTTTGTTTTTTTGTGTTTTTGTTTGTTGTCGGGATCCACTACCAGTAACTCTTCCTTATCTTCTCCAGTGTTTTCAGCCGCGATTATCTCCCTTCCTCCGTGTGGCGTCAATCCATATTCCCGTTACTACGTTACTATTTTTAGAAGGTCACTGCACGTTACTATTTTTAGAAGGTCTCCAGTGTTTTGCGCGTTTATCTCCTTTCCTTCGTGCGCCGGCGAAGCCGGCGTACACCCGGCAAAGCCGGGTCCCAGTTGCAGCCTGGTATTCGGCTCTACTTCTTCCCGGCGAAGCCGGTACCCGGCGAAGCGGGTAATCATCTAGTGTATGTATGTATGGGGAGATTTATATAGCGCTTGACGTTCTCTAAGCGCTTTACATATTAATTTCTGCCGTACGTGTGAGATGGAATGTTTTACACAATATATCACGCATTCACATCGGCGAGCAAACCTCAAGCCTATTAGGGCGAGCGTTCACCTTTCACGGCCTTTATTCCAAGTCACACGGGTATTTGGTGGACATTTTTATCTATGCCTATACAATTTTGCCAGGAAAGACCCTTTTGTCAATCGTGGGATCTTTAACGTGCACACCCCAATGTAGTGTACACGAAGGGACCTCGGTTTTTCGTCTCATTCGAAAGACTAGCACTTGAACCCACCATGTACCACCTAGGGGTCCTGATTTGGCCTATTATGGTCCGCTGGACCCGAAAAGCAACAGCTAACTAACTAACTAACTATGTAGCACCTAGGTTAGGAAAGGGGGGAGAAAATTGCTAACGCCCTGACCCAGGGTCGAACTCGCAACCTCTCGCTTCCGAGGCAAGTGCGTTTACCACTCGGCCACCCAGACCACATTTATGCCGTCATTTCAGCAGATCTGCCGATTTTTTTTCCACAGTGGGGTAAAAGGTGTCTCCAAACTGTCAGACTATTACTGAAACTGTTGTGACAGTTCCCGCAAATTTGCAACATCGCTGCGGGATCACGTGTGATCATGCTTTAATGTCAGTTTTACGTACAATAAATAGTTTTTGTACCTATGACAACACGTAGAAACGCGTGTGCGAGTGTGTATGTGAGCAAATGCGTGTGAGGCACACTGAAAGTAAACGAGTACGAGCAATACAAGTGGAGTGAAAAAAGGGTCGTTACTCTTGTTGTGCGCTCGTGTACAACGCAGAGTCTGATTTATTTCCCTTCGTCTATGCACGCGTCTGTTTTTGTTTGCTCATCCGCCCCGCCCCCACCCCCCTCTCTTTCTTTTTCTCTCTCTCTTTTTACATTTAGTCAAGTTTTGACTAAATGTTTTAACGTAGAGGGGGGAATCGAGACGAGGGTTGTGGTGTGTGTGTGTGTGTGTCTGTCTGTCTGTCTGTCTGTGTGTGTGTGTAGAGCGATTCAGACTAAACTACTGGGCCGATCTTTATGAAATTTGACAGGAGAGTTCCTGGGTAAGATATCCCCGGACATTTTTTCCATTTTTTTCGATAAATACCTTTGATAACGTCATATCCGGCTTTTTGTAAAAGTTGAGGCGGCACTGTCACACCCTCATTTTTTCATTAAATTGATTGAAATTTTGGCAAAGCAATCTTCGACGAAGGCCGGGGTTTGGTATTGCATTAAATTTTCAGCTTGGTGGCTTAAATACTAATGAGTGAGTTTGGTCATTAAAAATCGGAAACTTGTAATTAGAATTATTTTTTTATTAAACGATCCAAAAACAATTTCATCTTATTCTTCGTCGTTTTCTGATTCCAAAAACATATAAATATGTTATATTTGGATTAAAAACAAGCTCTGAAAATTAAAAATATAAAAATTATGATCAAAATTAAATTTCCGAAATCGTTTTAAAAACTATTTCATCTTATTCCTTGTCGGTTCCTGATTCCAAAAACATTAGATATGATATGTTTGGATTAAAAACACGCTCAGAAAGTTAAAACGAAGAGAGGTACAGTAAAGCGTGCTATGAAGCACAGCGCAACCGCTACCGCGCTAAACAGGCTCGTCACTTTCACTGCCTTTTGCACTAGCGGCGGACTACGTTCAGTTTCATTCTGTGAGTTCCACAGCTTGACTAAATGTAGTAATTTCGCCTTACGCGACTTGTTACATTTAGTCAAGTTTTGACTAAATGTTTTAACGCAGAGGGGGGAATCGAGACGAGGGTGTGCCTGTGGTGTGTGTGTGTGTGTGTAGAGCGATTTAGAGAAAACTACTAGACCGATCTTCATGAAATTTTACATGGGAGTTCCTGGGTATGATATTCCCAGAAGTTTTTTTCATTTTTTGGATAAATGTCTTTGATGACGTCATATCCGGCTTTTCGTGAAAGTTGAGGCGGCACTGTCACGTTCTCATTTTTAAACCAAATTGGTTGAATATTTGGTCAAGTAATCTTCGACGACGCCCGGACTTTGGTATTGCATTTCAGCTTGGAGGCTTACAAATTAATTAATGAGTTTGCTCATTAAAGTTGTCATTAAAATCGATTTTTCGCAAACAGATTTAAAATTGATTGCATCGTATTCTTCATGACATTCTGAATCTAAAAATATATACATATGTTATGTTTACTCTTAAAATGTGATCACAATTAACGAAAATAGATTAATTAGTCTTACGATTAAAATTTAAGAAATCGATCCAAAAATGATTTCATCTTATTCTTTATCGTTTCCTGATTCCAAAAACATATAGATATGATAGGTTGTATTCAAAACAAGCTCAGAAAGTTAACACGAATACAGAAAAGCGCGCTTTCCTGCTTAGCACAATACGCTACCGCGCTATTCTGGCGTGTGCATATCACTGCGTTTTGCACGTGGCAGGTGAGCGATTTCTTTCTCGCGGGGATTGACGAAGCTGTACTGTCTTGGTGAAAAAAATACAGTGCGTTCAGTTTCATTCCGTGAGTTCGACAGCTTGGCTAAATGTAGTAATTTCGCCTTACGCGACTTGTTTACTGTTGAAGAGATGCATAAGGAACCCCAACATGATGCTTGTCACTGGAAATGTTGCTTCACTTAGAAATCAAAGTATCAAACAAATGATTAACTCAAAAGTCAAATGTTTCATACCTGAAGGCTGCTTTTGCATACAATGTTCGGGGTTTTTTTCTGTTATTTTTTTCATTTCTTTATTGTTTTGGTATATTCTTTTTTCAAGTTTTGGTTGCCCGTTTCTTTCTATGGTCGTTTGTAGAAATTAGTATAATACGACATTATTTTGGCCGATTTAAAATGGTGACAATGATGTCACTGTACAGTTGACAGCCGAACAGGCGTAAGCGAGTGCACTACGTGCTTTGGAGGCAAGGAGGGACAGAAAGAGAGATGGGGGGGGGGGGGGGGGGGGCTCTCACGGGTCAAGCACACACCTGTGCGTGACTTTCCCTGTTCTGGACATTTGTTCTGTTCGCCACTTGCCTGTCTGTGTGTGAATCCGAATATTTGTCAAAACTCCTGGCCTGTGCAGTGTGTGTGGGGGGAACGAGCTGTGGATCCAAAATTAGCAATAGAATATTTTGCTGCGCAGAAGCTTAAGTTTTAGAGAAAGAAAAAAACGTGTGGTTGAGAGGGTGGGTAGGTCTAAACAACCTATCTTCTCCCCCTTTTCTCCTTCTGTCTTACACTCACACACACACACACACACAAACACGCGCACACACGCACACAATCATGCACACATACACAACACACACACACACTTTCAATCCGCCCACACTAACTTGTGAAATCTAAACAACCCATCTTCTCCCCCTTTTCTCCTGTCTTTCACACACACTCACACACACACACACACACACACACACACACACACACCAACACACACACAACACACACACACACACACACACACACACACACACACGCGCACACACACACTTTCATTAAATGTCACATGCATTCCTTCTTTGCCACTACTAAAGCAAATGTGTGCAAGATTGTATGTTACACGCTTTGATGCCGAAATCAATTATTTTGATTTTGCATTTATTTCTGAAAAATGTTACTTTCACATACATTTAGTCACTACCTTAAACACTAATGTTTTTGGTATTCAATTCAAGTGATCACGAACGTAAAAAAAGGGTATCAAAGTGTTGTTACATTTTGTTGTGTATTCTGAATAGTGTACGTGCCAACAGGCCTTGGTCAGTCAACCACGTTTTATCTGTGTACTTCGTGTTTGACGGAAAAAGAATAACACCAACCCCGTTCTCCTGTATACATATATACCGTAAAATCCCTAGCATAAGCCCACCATCTAGCAAACGCCCACCCCCCACTTTGGGCCAAAAGTTGTGCACAGGGGTAACTACCTAGCAAACGCCCACCCTGATTTTTTCAAAGAGACTATAGGCTCACTTTCACTAGGATTTGTGCAGACTGTTCTAAAAGTCATCTTTTCCCCCTTCTTTACCTTTTCGTGTTTCTTTCCTTTTTGACTCACATGCGAAGCAAAAGTGAGTCTATGTACTCACCCGAGTCGTCCGTCCGTCCGTCCGTCCGGAAAACTTTAACGTTGAATATTTCTTGGACACTATTCAGTCTATCAGTACCAAATTTGGCAAGATGGTGTATGATGACAAGGCCCCAAAAAACATACATAGCATCTTGACCTTGCTTCAAGGTCAAGGTCGCAGGGGCCATAAATGTTGTCTAAAAAACAGCTATTTTTCCCATTTTTCCCATTTTCTCTGAAGTTTTTGAAATTGAATACCTCACCTATATATGATATATAGGGCAAAGTAAGCCCCATCTTTTGATACCAGTTTGGTTTACCTTGCTTCAAGGTCAAGGTCACAGGAGCTCTTCAAAGTTGGATTGTATACATATTTTGAAGTGACCTTGACCCTGAACTATGGAAGATAACTGTTTCAAACTTAAAAATTATGTGGGGCACATGTTATGCTTTCATCATGAGACACATTTGGTCACATATGATCAAGGTCAAGGTCACTTTGACCCTTATGAAATGTGACCAAAATAAGGTAGTGAACCACTAAAAGTGACCATATCTCATGGTAGAAAGAGCCAATAAGCACCATTGTACTTCCTATGTCTTGAATTAACAGCTTTGTGTTGGATGACCTTGACCTTGGGTCAAGGTCACATGTATTTTGGTAGGAAAAATGTGTAAAGCAGAAGGTCAAGCATGTGAGTCGTATGGGCTTTGCCCTTCTTGTTTCTTATTCTTTGTCCCCTCTCCTCACTCCCACCCATCGTTCATGTTTTTTCGAGTTTCTCTTCTCTTTTTTTTCCTAAGTTTGTGGGTTTTTCTTTCTCAGAAAGATTGGGCCTTTTGAAGACAAAATCCAAGTTCAGTTAACGTTTCATTTCCAAAGACGATCGTGTAATTTCTTCCCTGTACAGAAAGAAAGGGCTTCATTGGTGTTGACATTTCGACATTTCATCAAATTTCTTTTTCCCGGAATTGTGTTGTTATTGTTTGTCCTTGCAAAGGTCTGGCGATTTTCTTTTTACTCATAAATTTATATGAATGACTATGCTCGTGTTGTTTTCAGAAGAGCCAGTCCTTTTCTCTCTCTCTCTCTCTCTCTCTCTCTCTCTCTCTCTCTCTCTCTCTCTCTCTCTCTCTCTCTCTCTCTCTCTCTCTCTCTCATGGTTGGCCTTCTTTGCCTCAAAGTCCTTTTTTTTCTTTTTTCCTTCACTTCTACTCACACGACCTAACTTACATGCTTTCTGGGTTTGTATTCACTCAATTACACGGTTGAGCACAACACTTACTTTGTGCGAAGGATCCCTAGCAAACGCCCACCCCCCAATTTTGCCCTAAATCTGTGCACAGGGGGGGTGGGCTTATGCTAGGGATTTTACGGGGTACTATATGATTACCCGCTTCGAAGATGATTACCCGCTTAGAGCCGAATACCCAGCTTCGCCGGGTGAGTGGCGCACCGTACGCGATTGACGCCACACGAAGGAAGGAAGATAAACGCGCAAAACACTGGAGAAGATAAGGAAGAGTTACTGGGAATGGATGTACAGAAAAAACATAAAAACCAATATCGGTTCAGCGCTGCGCGCTGAAAGCACGTGTTGAAAATTTTCATCGACCAGATTGTGTCCGGGTTCTACCTGAATATGCCCACCAAATTTGAAGCAGATCCATCAAGAACTTTGGCCGTGCATAGCGAACACACAGACAGACAGACGCACACAAGCCGAATATAGATATAGATGAAAGCCACATTTTCTTCTTTATTCAATTTCTGTTTTCAAAAGCTTCGTCAACTTTCCACTTACACGACACGGTCCCTTTACCAAGCTTCAATTAAGAACCCTGAATACGAAAGGTCAAAACAAAACAATAGGTACTACTTTCACTATCGTCGTCTGCAACGAAAACCGAAAATGGTGAAACGCTTTGCTACGTACACAGAGGACGAAATTGCAAAGAAAAGATCGAACCTTACACCTGTGACAAAGAAAAGTTGCACAGACAGTTCCGTGCGGATCTTACCACGTATCAACGTAGCCTACATCCGATGCTCAGAACCTACAGATGGGTGACGCTTTGGCGATTGAGGCTTCGTCTTCAGTGCTAACACGCACGCAGACAGTCAGGCAGGTCTAATCTGCGCACCAGCGGCGATGGAAGGTTTTGATTTAGAAACACTCGAATGTTACTTCGACAAGATAAGCGAACCGAAAGACGAAAGTGTGCCCCAAATTCGGAAAATATATATATTTTTAAACTGCACTGTTAACAACATCAACATCACTGTGAGAAAATGAACAATCCAAACACAACCAGTTCCCCTGTGGAACATTTCGGGTGGACTTTCCCACGACCTGACCCACAAAAATTCTCCGTGTTCGTTCGCGCTTTGCATTC